>NC_057804.1:425295498-425350997 GCF_018294505.1 Triticum aestivum
CGCCGCCCCTGCCGGTCTCGCCTCGCCGGGGCCGCGCCGCCCCGCCGCCCTCGTCGCCTCCCCGTCGCCTCCTCCGCCTCCCCTTGCCGGGATCCGGCCGGATCCGGCAAGATCCGGCCCGGATCCGCCGCGCGCGCCCGTCCCCGGCCCCTTCTCCGGCCATCCTCGACTCCCGCGCCGCCGTTGACTTTTCTGAGGTGGTATAAATCTGCTAAGTCCCGAATATTTTGCATTATCATGTCATGTTCATCGCATCATAACTTGCTGCATACTACTCCATTTCATGCGTGTAATATGTCAAATTGTTCGCCTCGACGAGTACTTCATTTCACTCCATTGTATCATGTTCATTTGAGTTCATCTTGACACCTAAATCATCGTTGCAAGAGTGCATGTTGCTATTAATCTGCTGAAACTGTTATAACTCGATGATTTGTCATTTTTGCCATGTTTGATGTGTGCATCCTATGAGGTTGATGTCTACATGTGTTTTGAACTATGCCATGTCCTCTTTACAGAGGTGCTTACCATGTATTTTTGTGATCAATGTGGTGACTAGCACAAGCATGTAAACTAGGCCTCGTGATGTTGCTGATTTCAGTCCCTGTTCTGCTGTTATTTTTATGCCATGTAAACTTGATGCTACAGAGAGATCCATGCTTATTTTGAGATACTTCAGTAAGGATGTTTTGTACATATGGTTATGATCTATCCATCCATGCCCCTGGTTGCATTTATAGCTTGCTGTAGATTGTTCATATCTTGCTCCAAAGTTGCTAAATGATGTTGCTGTCAGCCTGTTAACATGAAGTTCAGTTTTGCCATGTGATTTCCTAGTGACCCATGCACGCTATGAACTTGCCATTGCCATTCTTAGCTTCATAAACATGTCTTCTTACTGTTGGTTCCCTTTCCATGCCATGTATTGCTCTGTGGTGAGTGGTTCAAGCTCACCAACATGCCTACTTATCGTTGTTCCTGCCATGTTTGAATCTGTCATATAACTTGCCATGTTTACATGGGTGCCATCATATTTTCTGTTCCTTTTTGGCTCTTGGTCAGTAAGGGACTTTTGTCCTATGGGTTTAGTAGATTAATGTCATGCCTTTATTTGCCATGATAAGTTCCTGTAACATGTTGTTTGATAGCTCTAAACATTGCAACCTGATGTTATTTCTACTCAAGTCTGAAACTGTTATTATTTGCAATCTTGCCATGTGTGTTTGAGCATGTTCTAGTGATTTTTGGAGATAGCTCAGTGTTCATGTTTTGTTATGCTTTACCTGTACATCATGACCATGCCTTTTGTTTTCTAGCTGGGATGCTGTAGCTTGTTGTTTTGATGCTTGCAATATGCCTAGTTGCTGTTTTGGACAGATTGTTGCTATGACTTGTATAGTGTATGTGTTGAACCGTTGCTCCGTTTTGAGTGTGCTCTATATGAAACTTGCTTGATTTCGCATGTAGTTTCATATTATCATGTTGCATCCTTGTTTTGGGGTGTTTGCTTGATGTTTGGGTGCATTTTGCATCAATGCCATGTTTAACTTGTTTTGCTCATATCTTCTAGGCCGTAGCTCCGAACTAAATGAACTTTATATGTAACTTGACTAGAATTTCGTGTAGATCATATTGGTGCATCTTAACTTGCTGTTTAACAACTTGAACATAAGGTTTATTCAGATCTGGACCAATTTCGAAATTTGCGTGAGGACTTACCGGAATTGTTATATGTTGTTCCTAGCCTCATTTAAACTTGCTTTGATGTGTTGCTCTTGTATGCATCATATCTTGCCATGAGTAGCTTCATGTAGCCTTGTCATGCATCATGCTTGTTGTGCATCATGCCTTGTTTATGTGTGGGGTGTTTACCATGTTGTGTGCTTCTTTTCGATAGGTCCTGTTTCGTTGTGATCGTGAGGATTCGTTCGTCTACGCTTGGTTCGTCTTCGTGGCTTCATCCATTCGTCTTCTTCATGGACTCATTCTTCTTACTTGCAGGATTTCAGGCAAGATGACCGCTACCCTGGATCTCACTACTATCATTGCTATGCTAGTTGCTTCGTTCTATCGCTATGCTGCGTTACCTATCTTTTGCTCCTCAAGCCTCCCAAATTGCCATGAACCTCTAACCTTTGACACCCTTCCTAGCAAACCATTGTTTGGCTATGTTACCGCTTTTGCTCAGCCCCTCTTATAGCGTTGTTAGTTGCAGGTGAAGTTGAAGATTTCTCCATGGTGGACAGGATTATGTTGGGATATCACAATATCTCTTATTTAATTAATGCATCTATATACTTGGTAAAGGGTGGAAGACTCGGCCTTATGCCTGGTGTTTTGTTCCACTCTTGCCGCCCTAGTTTCCGTCATACCGGTGTTATGTTCCCGGATTTTGCGTTCCTTACGCGGTTGGGTGATTTATGGGACCCCCTTGACAGTTCACCTTGAATAAAACTCCTCCAGCAAGGCCCAACCTTGGTTTTACCGTTTGCCTCACCACCACCTACTTTTCCCTTCGGAGTCGCTCTCTCGAGGGTCATCTTTATTTTAGCCCCCCCGGGCCAGTGCTTGTCTAAGTGTTGGTCCGAACCGAGCAACCTGCGGGGCCACCTCGGGGTAACTTGAGGGTTGGTTTTACTCGTAGCTTGACTTATCCGGTGTTGCCCTGAGAACGAGATATGTGCGGCTCCTATCGGGATTGTCGGCGCATCAGGCGGCTTTGCTGGTCTTGTTTTACCATTGTCGAAATGTCTTGTAAACCGGGATTCCGAGTCTGATCGGGTCTTCCTGGGAGAAGGAATATCCTTCGTTGATCGCGAGAGCTTATCATGGGCTAAGTCGGGACACCCCTGCAGGGTTTAAACTTTCGAAAGCCGTGCCTGCTGTTATGGGCAGATGGGAATTTGTTAATGTCCGGTTGTAGATAACTTGACACCAGATCTGAATTAAAACGCATCAACCGTGTGTGTAGCCGTGATGGTCTCTTTTCGGCGGAGTCCGGGAAGTGAACACGGTCTTTGGGTTATGTTTGACGTAAGTAGGAGTTCAGGATCACCTCTTGATCATTGCTAGCTTCACGACCGTTCCGTTTGCTCTCTTCTCGCTCTTATTTGCGTATGTTAGCCACCATATATGCTTAGTCGCTGCTGCAACCTCACCAGTTTACCCCTTCCTTTCCCATTAAGCTTTGCTAGTCTTGATACCATGGTAATGGGATTGCTGGGTCCTCGTGGCTCACAGATTACTATAACAATAGTTGCAGTTACAGGTTGTGCGATGATCATGACGCGAGAGCGATGCTTGCTTGCGTTGAGTTCTTCTTCTGCTTCTTCGATCAGGGGATAGGTTCTAGGTCGGTAGCCTGGGCTAGCAGGGTGGATGTCGTTTGAGTTTCTGTTTGTGTTTTTCATCCGTAGTCGGATGGTGCTCTTATGTAAGATGATGTTGTATTCGTGTGGCATTGTATGCCTTTTGTATGTATCCCTATCTATTATGTAATGTTGATGTAATGATATCCACCTTGCAAAAGCATTTCAATATGCGGTTCTATCCTTGGTGGGACCTTCGAGTCTCTTTAGGATAGTATCGCATATTGGGCGTGACAGTTTCGTTGGATTTGGACAAATGAGCGAAAAGTTGTGAGTGTTTGAAGTCCAGGGGCTAATCTATAAATAAAATATTCACGGACGGGTCCCTGGCCGAAATTAAAAAGAAAAAGAAAAACTCTACCGAGCGAACGTTCGCCGCCGAATGCTAGCTAATGAAAACCGTTCGCTAACTAGTTCTAAACAGAGAACACTCTTTGAATAGCTCAAAAACTAAACCGGGTTTTAAAAAAAACGAGAAAGAACCAGATTGGACCGGGGCAACGGTTTATACCGGTTCAGGCGGTCCTTCGTCGAAAACCGGTGGCGGATCTCCGGCGGCTTCCCGCGGCGGCGGGCGGTGACGAGGAGCGGGGCGACGGCTGCGGGCGTTGGCGGCGACGGGCGAAGACGGCGTGGGGCGGCGCAGCAAGCGGAGGAGCCGGCGAGGTAGACTACGGTGGCGCGGGCGGAGTGCGGCGGCGGTGGCGCTGGTGCAGAGCAGCGGCGGGGGCGGCAGTTGCGGGCTCCGGCGAGATGCGGGAGAAGGCGGCGGTGCGAGCAGAGAGAAAAACGGTGCCGGTGCGGCGCATTTATAGGAGGGGAGGGGGCGACGACGGCTTGGTGAAGGGGCCAAGGAGAGGCCGAGGCGGACACGGCGGCGGCGGCGATGCCGTGGCGGCTCGGGACTTCGTCCCGAGCTCGGGGACTAGCGGCGCGGGCAACGTGGGCTGGCTGGGTCGTGGCCTGGCTGGCTAGCTGGGCCGGCCCAGTCGGCGGAAGTTCTTTTTTTTAAACAAACAAACAAAAATAAAAACAAAAGAAAAATTGAAATATTGTATAGGCATATAATATATCAAAATTTTTAGAAAAATATTTTCTACGACTTGAACATTATTATAAAGTCAAATAAAATACACACAAATTCAAATAAAGCAAAGAGTGCTTCTGCCCTAATAAAATCCAACAAAAATCATTTTTAAAAATACCAAAATGATTTCAAATTTACTTCTCTCCAATTTTCTGATGTAGGGAATCATGTTACCCCATTTTCCATATATTTTATTTTTGGAGAAAAATAATTTGAATAAAACTCAAATAACTCCAAATTGAAATAATTTCCAAAAGGGCTTTGAATTTGATCCTTTGAAACTCCCAACTCATATTTCATTTTTTTGAAGAAGTCATTTTATCTTCGCTCGTGAAAATCATTGAGTTGCATGAAGTTTATGAATAGAAATATTTCCAAATGAAATTCAAATATTTTCAAATACCCTTTTATTTAATTAAATGGAAGAAGTCATATCATCTTCGCTCAAGGGTTTTGTATTTGAAAAGAATTTGAATCCACGGAGATCACGAATGCAAAATGAAAGTTTGGGACAGTCCTTTTATTCCCTCTCATTTAACTTTCAAAAAGTTTCGAATTTCACTCAATTTCACACAATCAATCAAACAATCAATCAAATCTATCTATTTAAATATAACATTCCAAAATTTAGAATTTTGGGATTTTGCAGCGGTAGTACCGCAGGGTCCAGCGGTAGTGCCGCTTCTGGTGAGCGGTAGTACCGCTAGCTCCGGCCCTGACCTGGCACATGCGGAACTAGGCGCGGAAGTAATTTTTTACTTCCGCCCCCACGCGGTAGTACAGCTCCCTGCTAGCGGTAGTACCGTGCCGGATTTTCGCACAGTCCTAAACTCCGCGGAAGTAGCCACGGACGTAATTTATTTAGTCTGTGCCTTTCCAACCCAGTTGAGCCCTGCCTTGTGGTAGTACCACAAGGGCGCGCGGTAGTAACGCTCCGGCGGTTCTACTACTTGTTGCTATACGCAACAGGGTCTCATTTGGTCACTGTCGCGCGAGCGGTAGTACCGCAACATCAAGCGGTAGTACCGCAACCCCTTGCGGTAGTACCGCAAGCGTGTGCAGTAGTATGCATGTCGCGGTTTGAGTGGGTGGGTAACGGTTTGGATCTTTCCCCCACTATATAAAGGTGGTCTTCTTCCACAAGAAGACCACCTATTGCCTCCCTAAGCTCCATTGTTGCTCAAAGCTCCATTTTCACCCGATCTCTCTCCCTAGCCAATCAAACTTGTTGATTTTCTAGGGATTGGTTGAGAAGGCCCCGATCTACACTTCCACCAAGAGAAATTTGATTCCCCTCACTAATCCCTTGTGGATCTTGTTACTCTTGGGTGTTTGAGCACCCTAGATGGTTGAGGTCACCGCGGAGCCATATTCCATTGTGGTGAAGCTTCGTAGTGTCGTTGGGAGCCTCTGACTAAGTTGTGGAGACTGCCCCAACCTTCTTTGCAAAGGTTCAGTCACCGCCTCCAAGGGCACCAATAGTGGAATCACAACATCTCGCATTGTGTGAGGGCGTGAGGAGAATACGGTGGCCCTAGTGGCTTCTTGGGGAGGATTGTGCCTCCACACTGCTCCAACGGAGACGTACTTCCTCTCAAAGGGAAGGAACTTCGGTAACACATCCTCATCTCCACCGGCTCCACTCTTGGTTATCCCTTACCTTTACTTGTGCAAGCTTATATTGTGTTGTATCCCTTGCTTGCTTGTGTGCTTGTTGTTGTTGCATCATATAGGTTGCTCACCTAGTTGCATGTCTAGACAATCTACTTTGAGGCAAAGTTTAATTTGGTAAAGAAAAGTTAAAAACTGTTAGTTTATTCACCCCCTCCAGTCAACTATATCGATCCTTTGAATTGGTATCAGAGCCTCGTATCTAAGGACTTTGCCATCCGAAGAGTATGGTTGGCACCACAGACGAGGTGGAGGAGCACCCCGGTGCGAATCCCACTTTGTCTGCGGTAGATGGGGGATCCTCGGTCTCTCGTGAGGAGTTCAATGTGGACTTGGACACATTGAAAACCTCTATTACTACCGAGGTCAAAGGCATGCTTAAGAATTTCCTTAATGGTCTTAAATTATCCACGGCACTGTTGGACGTGGTCGATCCCACTAACAAGGTGACGGATCCTAACTCCAACAAGGGGGAAGCTACTAGTGATCAAGTTCCTTTGACTAGTGGTAGAAGTGGAAATGGCATCTTTGCCCATGTTGAACCTCCAATTACTTATGGAGGACCGGTTCCTTCCACGCATATGAATCATGTTGGTCCTCCTCCTAAGCTTGTGAGCAATGAGGATTTTGCCTCTTGGGTCTATCGCTTTAAACGTCATTAAATCATAGTTCTACTAATCTTTGGAGAATTATTGAGCAAAATTTCTACCCGCACGACCCAAACAACTTCACTCCTAGAGAAGGCATGAATCATCAATTCAACAAGTCCGCTCTCTTCATTCTCCAAGAAGCAATTCCACCCGAATATATTGCGCATCTCCAACCTTTCACCGTGGCCAAGGAAGCATGGCAACATGTTGTTTCCATTTACAAGGGAAGCGCAAGCATTCAACGCTCAAACTTTGAAGTGGTGCAAGATGAAGCCGATGAGTTTGCAATGAATGAAGATTAAGAACCTCGAGAGCTCTACCGGAGATTAACCACTCTTGCGTTCTCTCTCCGAGATCATGGGAGCAAGGATACAAATGATAATTGGACCAAGCACAAGTTTCTCAAGTCCATGATGCCTTACCATAAGGCCATGTCCTTGATAACCCACAAGTATAGGGGATCGCAACAGTTTTCGAGGGTAGAGTATTCAACCCAAATTTATTGATTCGACACAAGGGGAGCCAAAGAATATTCTCAAGTATTAGTAGTTGAGTTGAAAATTCAACCACACCTGGATAATTTAATATCTGCAGCAAAGTATTTAGTAGTAAAGTAGTATGGAAGTTACAGTAATGATGGCAAAAGTAGCAATAGCAGTTTTGTAGTAATTGTAACAGTGGCAACGGTAAAGTAACTAATCTATATCAAGAACGGTAAAATCTACGGGCACATAATTCCTATTTGCAACAATAAGAATGTCATTGATCCTTCCCATAGGTTTCTTAATGGTGGAATCCGCAAGGTGCAAATTTAAAGAGCAATCATCAAAATCATGGAAACCTAGCACATCGCATAAAGTTTTCGGAATTGTGGAAACACTAGCACCCAAATCACATAAAGCATAGCATTCATGATGTTTAATTTTAATTTTAATAGTAGGTTCCCACTAATCATAAAGTTTTCTAGGTATAGAAACTTCCAAGTCAAGTTTTTCCTCATAAGATTGCATCAAGGCATCAACAATATGTTTGGTAAAAGTTTTTTTTGACTATAAGCATGAGGAGAATTCAACACGGATTGCAACAAAGAAATACAATCTATTAAAGAACAATTATCATAATTAAATTCCTTGAAATCTATAATAGTGGGTTCAATACTATGTAAAGTTTTGACCTCTCCAATCCCACTTTTACCAAATTTAACATCAAGATCTAAAAACTCTGAATCATTGGGACGCCTTTTAACTAAAATTGAATCATCTCCAGTCCCATCATTATCAAGATTCATATTGCAAAACAAAGATTTAATAGGGGCACATCAATAACTTTTATATCTTCATCATTATTTTCATGGAAACTAGAAGAACATGCTTTTATAAAGCAATCTTTCTTAGCACGCATTCTAGTGGTTCTTTCTTTGCACTCATCAATGGAAATTCTCATGGCTTTGAGAGACTCATTGATATCATGCTTAGGTGGAATAGATCTAAGTTTCAAAGAATCAACATCAAAAGAAAGCCTATCAACGTTCCTAGCCAATTCATCAACTTTAAGCAAATTTCTTCAAGCAAAGCATTAAAATTCTTTTGAGAGATCATAAATTCTTTAAGACTATTCTCAAAATCAGAGGGCATCTTATTAAAATTTCCATAGGAGTTGTTGTAGGAATTTCCATAATTATTAGAGGAGTTACTAGGAAACGGCCTAGAATTAAAGTTTCCTCTATACGCGTTGTTACCAAAATTATTCCTACCAACAAAATTCACATCCATTGATTCATTATTATTCTCAATCAAAGTAGACAAAGGCATATCATTAGGATCAATAGGAGCACTCTTAGTAGCAAACAATTTCATAAGTTCATCCATCTTTCCACTTAAAACATTAGTCTCATCTATAGCATGCACTTTTTTACTAGTAGATCTTTCGGTGTGCCATTGAGAATAATTAACCATAATGTTATCAAGGAGTTTAGTAGATTCTCCTAAGGTGATTTACATAAAAGTGCCTCCCGCGGCCGAATCTAAAAGATTTCTAGAAGCAAAATTCAATCCGGCATAAAAATTTTGTATGATCATCCATAAATTCAAACCATGAGTAGGACAATTGCGAATCATTAATTTCATTCTTTCCCAAGATTGGGCAACATGCTCATGATCAAGTTGTTTAAAATTCATAATATCGTTTCTAAGAGAGATGATTTTAGCGGGAGGAAAATACTTAGAGATAAGAGCATCTTTGCACTTATTCCATGAATCAATACTATTTTTAGGCAAAGACGAAAACCAAGTTTTAGCATGATCTCTAAGTGAAAACGGAAATAACTTCAATTTAACAATATCATTATCCGTATCTTTCTTCTTTTGCATATCACACATGTCAACAAAGTTGTTTAGATGAGTAGCGACATCTTCACTAGGAAGGCTAGATAATTGATCTCTCATAACAAGATTCAACAAAGCAGCATTGATTTCATAAGATTCAGCATCTGTAAGAGGAGCAATCAGAGTGCTAAGGAAATCATTATTATTGGTATTGGAAAAGTCATACAATTTGGTATTATCTTGAGCCATCGTAACAAGCAATCCAACACACAAGCACACAAAAAGGCAAGCGAAAGAGAGAGGAGAACGGGAAAGAGAGGACGAATAAAACGGCAAGGGTGAAGTGGGGGAGAGGAAAATGAGAGGCAAATGGCAAATAAAGTAATGCGAGGGAGATGAGTTTGTGATGGGTACTTGGTATGCCTTGACTTGAGCAAAGACCTCCCCGGCAACGGCGCCAGAAATCCTTCTTGCTACCTCTTGAGCACTGCGTTGGTTTTCCCTTGAAGAGGAAATGGTGATGCAGCAAAGTAGCGTAAGTATTTCCCTCAGTTTTTGAGAACCAAGGTGTCAATCTAGTAGGAGGCTCCTCAAAAGTCCCACACACCTACACAAACAAACAAGAACCTTGCAACCAACGCGATAAAGGGGTTGTAAATCCATTCACGGAAACTTGCGAAAGTGAGATCCGATAGAGATAATAAGATAAGATAAATATTTTTGGTATTTTTATGATATAGATTGGAAAGTAAAGATGCAAATAAAAGATAGATGAAAAACTTATATGATAGAAGATAGACCCGAGGACCATAGGTTTCACTAGTGGCTTCTCTCAAGATAGCATAAGTATTACGATGGGTGAACAAATTGCTGTCGAGCAATTGATAGGAAAGTGCATAGTTATGAGAATATCTAGGCATGATGATATATATAGGCATCACGTCCGCAACAAGTAGATGGAAACAATTCTGCATCTACTACTATTACTCCACACATCGACCGACCCTTGCCTGCATCTAGAGTATTAAGTTCATGAGAACAGAGTAACGCATTAAGAAAGATGACATGATGTAGAGGGATAAACTCAAGCAATATGATATAAACTCCATCTTTTTATCCTTGATGGCAACAATATAATACGTGCCTTGCTGTCACTGGGAAAGGACACCGCAAGATTGAACCCAAAGCTAAGCACTTCTCCCGTTGCAAGAAAGATCAATCTAGTAGGCAAAACCAAACTAATAATTCGAAGAGACTTGCAAAGATAACCAATCATACATAAAAGAATTCAAAGGAGATCCAAATATTTCTCATAGATAAACTTGATCATAAACCCATAATTCATGGGATCTCGACAAACACACCGCAAAAAGAGTTACATCAAACTTTGTATTGCGATTCAAAGAGAGAGAAGAAGCCATCTAGCTAATAACTATGGACCTGAAGGTCTGTGGTCAACTACTCCCAACTCATCGAAGAGGCCTTGGAGATGATGTAGAGGCCCTCCATGGTCGATTCCCCCTCCGGCGGAGCGCCGGCAAAGGCTGCAAGACGGGATTCCGCGGATACAAAAGGTTGCGGTGGTGGAATTAGGTTTTCATGGTGCTCCTGGATGTTCTCGGGGTACGTGGATATATATAGGAGAAAGAAGTAGGTCGGTGGAGCCATGAGGGGCGCGCCAGACACCCTCGTGGCCGCCTCGTTTGCTTCTTGACGTCCACTCCAAGTCTCCTGGGTTGCGTTTGTTCCAAAAAGATCGCTCCCGAAGGTTTCATTCCGTTTGGACTCCGTTTGATATTCCTTTTCTTCGAAACACTGAAATAGGCAAAAAAACATCAATTCGGGCTGGGCCTCCGGTTAGTAAGTTAGTCCCAAAAATGATATAAAAGTGAGTAAAGCCCATAAACATCGAAAACAGGTAATATAATAGCATGGAACAATAAAAAATTATAGATACATTGGAGACATATCACAAAGCCGCATCCGAAGCCTTATTGAGAAGGACACCAGTCTCATCGATGTGATCCAAGTAATGCTAGTCCACCGGATCCTACCCTGTCAGCGACGCCCTCTCCGCATGTGGGAATTTAATCCGAAAGGTCCACAGACTCTTCAGTACCTCTCTGGAACGATGCTCAAAGATATGTGGAATTGTTCTTTGGCGCACGAAAACAATGGCCGGATACTACAGAAGACATCGGCCTTGACTGCAACAATCCGGATACTCCGGCAAGTACTCGACCCCCGAACATGACTTAATCAAATTATTCATGACAATGTACTGATAGTCTGATAACACTTTATTCGGCCAGAGCTGGGTAAAGAAGGCGAAGAGAATCTGATGTTCGGCTCCACTTCCCAAAGATACTGCCGATCTGTTGTTAACGAGGATGCTAGCTCCGGCGCCATATCAAGTGCCGGGGGGGGGGGAGATAAAGAAGAGGACGAATAGGCCCAAGGCAGCTTCCACTCTGGAGGCTCACCAGGCAATTCGTCCGGTGAGATTAGAACTCCCACTTCCAAAGGTGGAAGGGAAGGGCAAACTGACATCCCTTCTCCCCATGGGAAGAAAAGGGCCGCTTTAGAAGACTTGGAAAGAGAAGCTCGTAAGCGGGGGAAGGTATCCCAGTCAGGGGGTGATATTGACACGCAGTCACCCTACAAAGTGTTGGGGAACGTAACAATAATTCCAAATTTTCTATGCATCACCAAGATCAATCTATGGAGAGACTTGCAACGAGAGAGAGGGGAGTGCATCTTCATACCCTTGAAGATCGCGATGCGGAAGCGTTACAAGAACGCGGTTGGTGGAGTCGTACTCGCAGCAATTCAGATCACGGTTAGTTCTGATCTAAGTGCCGAACGGACGGCGCCTCCGCGTTCAACGCACGTACAGCCCGGGGACGTCTCCTCCTTCTTGATCCAGCAAGGGGAGAGGAGAAGTTGAGGGATAACTCCGACAGCACGACGGCGTGGTGGTGGTGGAGCTCGTGGTTCTCCAGCAGGGCTTCGCCAAGCACTACGGAGGAGGAGGAGGTGTTGGAGGAGGGAGAGGGCTGCGCCAGGGGAGAGATTCAGCTGCCCTCTCACCCCTCCACTATATATAGGGGCAAGGGGAAAGGGGGAGGTGCCCTAGGGTTTCCCCTAGGGGGCGGCGGCCAAGCAGATTGGATCTGCCTAGGGAAAATCCTAGGGAGACTTGCCCCCTAAGCCAAGCAGGTGGAGGATTGCCTCCCGAGCCAGGTGGAGGCCCATGAGGCCCTCCAACACTTGTCGAGGCTCCCGAAACACCTTTTGGTCATGCTAGCCATAGCCTGGTACCCACGGAACACTTCCGGACTCCAATACCCTTCGTCCAATATATCGATCTTCACCGCCGGACCATATCGGAACTCCTCGTGACGTCCAGGATCACATCCGGGACTCCGAACTACCTTTGGTAACCACATACTATTTCCCATAACAACTCTAGCGTCACCGAACCTTAACTGTGTAGACCCTACGGGTTCGGGAATCATGCAGACATGACCGAGACATCTCTCCGGCCAATAACCAACAACGGGATCTGGATACCCATGTTGGCTCCCACATGTTGCACGATGATCTCATCGGATGAACCACAATGTCAGGGATTCAAGCAATCCCGTATGCATTTCCCTTTGTTAATCGGTACGTTACTTGCCCGACATTCGATCGTCGGTATCCCAATACCTTGTTTAATCTCGTTACCGGCAAGTCACTTTACTCGTTCCATAATGCATGATCCCGTGACTAACTACTTAGTCACATTGAGCTCATTATGATGATGCATTACCGAGTGGGCCCAGAGATACCTCTCCGTCATACGGAGTGACAAATCCCAGTCTCGATTCGTGCCAACCCAATAGACACTTTCGGAGATACCTGTAGTGCACCTTTATAGCCACCCTGTTACGTTGTGACGTTTGGTACACCCAAAGCATTCCTACGATATCCGGGAGTTGCACAATCTCATGGTCTAAGGAAATGATACTTGACATTAGAAAAACTTTAGCAAACGAACTACACGATCTTGTGCTATGCTTAGGATTGGGTCTTGTCCATCACATCATTCTCCTAATGATGTGATCCCGTTATCAATGACATCCAATGTCCATGGTCAGGAAACCATAACCATCTATTGATCAATGAGCTAGTCAACTAGGGGCTCACTTGGGACATGTTGTGGTCTATGTATTCACACATGCATTACGGTTTCCAGTTAATACAATTATAGGATGAACAATAGACAATTATCATGAACAAGGAAATATAATAATAACCATTTTATTATTGCCTCTAGGGCATATTTCCAACACAAAGATAGGCCCTCAGCCGCATAGTAAGTGAATCCGGGTGTTTTAAACATGTCCCGCTCTTTCCTGGCTATAAGGGTAATATTTTAAACTCATGTTTGCAGTCCAGCACACAACCTTCCTCAACAGTCGTCCTCTTCGGGGGATCTACTTTCAGAGATGATGGAGAGCGAGACGCCTCCACAGATCTCCCTGCCTGATGAGGCAGACGACACCGAGGTGTCGTCCCGAAGGATCCCTCCCGATATGCAAGCGGTGAAAGGGACAGTGAGGACCGGGGCCCAAGGTAATACTTCGGCCGCCAAGGGTCCGGGGTGTGTGGCCCCTATAGGGAACAACAAAAGTCCCGGACTATCAGGTGTCCAAGGGACATCGATGCTTTGATGGACATTTTGCAACATGCCTCCGTCTCAGAGGAACATTGTACCTTGATGGGTACGGTGTTAGAAAGAGTTCGGTCCGTGAAAAGCGGATAGAATGAAGCCTTTTCTAGCCTACTAAGAGGCTTCGAGGTACGTAGTGTAATTTTAGTTTAAGTGCAAATTGCACCTGTGTATAGATAGTAGCCCCTGAGAATCTGGTTGACATCCGAAGGAATGCAATCAGAGGATCAAATATATGCCCAGAAATTGATATGACTAATTGAAACACGGGCTGTTACGTCCATGGGGACTGCCCAAGCTGTCGAGGTAGCACATTTGAAGCAAAAAATTGATGTGGCAGATGATGACATCACACTTATGAACAGGCGGCTCAACGAGGCGCAAGGTATGTCTCTGGGGCACTCAGTACATGCTAATATTGTGAAATGAGCGTGATACTAAAAAGTTGTATATGCATAACTACAGATAGTGCCGCCGCATTTGAGACCCTTCGGGCGAAACTTGCCCGGGCCAAGGAGCAAGCCAGGATGAGTAATGCGGCTGCCGAAAAGACAGCCGCCAAATTAAAAGTGGAGCAGACCGCTCGGCGTCAGTGCGAGGAGAGGATATCCACCATGGCACCTGAGTTGAAGAATGCTACTAGCCGATGTCAAGATCTTGAGAAATATAACAAAGCCAAAGCGGCCAAACTGGGCAAGGCCTTACAAGAGGCGAAGGAAGCTCGGTCTAAGTGTAGAGCGGCTCGAGAGGAGATCCGACAAGCTGGGGAGATCGCGGCTGGTAAGCCCTTTTTATTGCAAACTAAGTTTGGCAATCCTAAGTATGCGCCACTTAATCAACAGTGGAGTTCTCCGGACCCCTTTATGGACCTGCCGAAGAGTGCTGCCGATGGGAATCGATTTTTCCACGCGCAAGAAGGACATGCAACAGAAAAGTTGTTTTGGTCGTAATTTGACACGCCGAAGCATCCACTGTTGAATGAACAGATGGCCCAATGGGCCGAGCTCCACAGAATGTCTGGCACTGCCATGAAGGACATCATAGCCCGGCTGTGGCCAACTGAACCCATTCCGGATAGTTATTTCAGTTTGGTGCGGCGGCTTGTTAATGCGGTGCCGCGTATTGATGCTGTGAAGCGGTCAACATGCATAGAAGGTGCATGGATGGCCCTTGCCCGTGTCAAGATATACTAGGCGAAGATGAGGGCCACCGATATTGCAGCGGAGAGTCCACCCGAAGGCAAGGACCTTAACATGCCAGAACATTACTTTGAAGATGTCCTAGAGGGTGTCCGCTTAATAGAGGGTCAGTGCTTGAAAAATATTATGTTTGAGTGAGGTGTATCAAAATTGTAATAACAATATTATGATACATTTAAGGCTATGTTTTTATACTTTTTGCCCGAAAAGTTATAGTGCCTCCTGTGCGGCCGTCTTATTATATATATATATATTCAATCTGAAAGTTTGCAGTCGTCGGCTTCATCCCCCTTGTGTATAATGCAGGGGTGTTCGGAAAAGCACTTGATCACACTTAACCCAACGTCTTGGTCCGTGAAGGAGGTGTTAGTGCGGCGAATGAGGCAATCGGACTATAGAGCTTTAACACTTTCACTTAGCCATAGGAGTTTGACGGTGGGGCTACTATATAGCCCCTGGTATGTCCGCAGTTATCCGCATATGGTGCGATTACATACGTGATCAGAATAACGGTCCTTTGTTTAACACGGAGGGAATCACGAAGATTCTGATGAGTCATCGAGTGGTTGACCAGCTCTCGCCGCATTCTACTAAGGTTCTCATCCGGGCTAGCCGGGACACAATCGCAGTAGTTCTCCCATTACTACCCTAGCCGATATAGCGGAACATAAGGTAGCAAGCACAAGAGCCGGGCAACCCAGCTATTAACCAAGGACATGATTCGGAGCTGATGCATATAAGGCCAAACTCGCGACGCCGAACACTCCCTATAGGTGTTCAGACTTTACAATATACACCGGGCTGGATACAATCCCTGGTGATAAACCCATGGTACCAAGGCACATGTGGCAATCTGACATGGGGGAAGAGCGCGGGTGGTGAGAGCATAAATCTCAAAACATAGTACGAACCGGGCTGCTTCTATAACATCCACTTTAGTACGGCGAGCCGTATGTTCACAAATGATGCCGGTATCTTTCTTGGACATTTTACATGCCAGGAAAGTATAAAAAAACAAGAGATAAAAAAGGTTTACACAGGGTCTTAATCTAAAAAAGAAACCTTAATGCGGGCCCCTGCTGCACGTCTGCGCCTTTGTCTCCGTTGTGAAGTGTCCTTGAAGGGTATATATGATGGCCATCTGTAAAAAAATGGAAAAGAGACCAGGTAAAAGAATCTGGTGTGGCCGTGAGTAAAGCTAGTTCGTTTTAATGAACCGTGAAGGATAACTTCTAGGGTCCGAATAGGGTCGA
Organism: Triticum aestivum; assembly: GCF_018294505.1. Taxonomy (NCBI): domain Eukaryota; kingdom Viridiplantae; phylum Streptophyta; class Magnoliopsida; order Poales; family Poaceae; genus Triticum; species Triticum aestivum. Next base: position 425,311,768 of record NC_057804.1, read on the forward strand.
GCCGAACTATGGACCTTTTGTGTGCAGGGTGCCCCCGAAGCCGCCCAAGGAATTTTGAGTATATCTCCTTATGGAGCGGTCAATGGGGTTGTAGCTGCTAGTCAAGCTCAGGTTTATCTAAGCTACCGCACTGAGTTGTGCACCGGACATGTTTAGCCGTGTCTGCTTTCTTAATAACTGATGAGCTATTCGGCTTTAATAGGCTGTTTTGTGCTTCGACTGCTAGAGCCGCCTTGTATTCCTCTGTGCGGAGAGAGCGCTCCATATTTCCACTGACTGTAATGACACTATGAGGTCTAGGCATTTTGAGTTTTAATTAAGCATAATGCGGGACAACATTAAACGGGCGAAGGCCGTTCTTCCGAGTAGTGCATGATAGCCGCTTCGGAATGGAGCAATGTCGAAGATTAGTTCTTTGCTTCGAAAGTTGTCCGGCAAGCCGAATACAACATCCAGTGTTAGAGAGACAGTGCAGCGGGCTTCCACGCCCGGTATAACTCCTTTAAAGGTAGTGCTGCTTGGCTTGATTTTTGACGGGTCTATCCCCATCTTGCGGACAGTGTCCTGATATATCAGATTGAGACTACTGCCGCCGTCCATGAGGACTCGAGTGAGGTGGTATCCGTCAATTATTGGGTCGAGCACTAGGGCAGCCGAACCTCCGTGACGGATACTAGCTGGGTGATCCCTGTGATCAAAGGTGACTGGACAGGCCGACCATGGGTTGAACTTGGGGGCGATGGGCTCAACGGCGTAGACATCGCGGATTGCACGCTTGTGCTCCCACTTTGGGATATGAGTGACATAAATCATGTTCACTATTTTAATCTCCGGTGGAAATTTCTTCTGTCACCCCGTGTTCGATTGGCGAGGTTTGTCCTCGTCTACACTCTGAGGTCCCTTCCCTTTGTGTTCAGCGTTGAGTTTGCCGCCCTGCTTGAAAACCCAACATTCTCTATTGGTATGATTGGCTGGTTTATTCGAAGTGCCGTGTATCTGGCAGGACTTGTCAAGAATTTTATCCAGGTTGGATGAACCATCCTTGTTGCCTTAAAATGGCTTCTTTCGTTGACCGGGTCTGGAGCCCCTGAAGCCGGCGTTTACCAATGTATTGCCCAGGCTTTCTTCATTGTTCCGACATCTATACATCTCCAACGTATCTACAATTTTTGATTGTTCCATGCTATTTTATTACCGGTTTTGGATGTTTATGGGCTTTACTTTACACTTTTATATCATTTTTGGGACTAACCTACTAACCGGAGGCCCAACCCGAATTGCTGTTTTTTTTGCCTATTTTAGTGTTTCGAAGAAAAGGAATATCAAATGGAGTCCAAAGGGAATGAAACCTTCAGGAGCAATCTTTTTGGAACAAACGCAATCCAGGAGACTTGGAGTGGACGTCAAGAAGCAGCCGAGGCGGCCACGAGGTAGGAGGGCGTGCCCCCACCCTCGTGGGCCCCTCATGGCTCCACCGACCTACTTCTTCCTCCTATATATATCCACGTACCCCGAGAACATCCAGGAGCACCACCAAAAACTATTTCCACCGCCGCAACCTTTTGTATCCACGAGATCCCATCTTGGAGCCTTCGCCGGTGCTCCGCCAGAGGGGGAATCAACCATGGGGGGCCTCTACATCATCTCCAAGGCCTCTCCGATGAGTTTTTAGTAGTTTACCACAGACCTTCGAGTCCATAGTTATTAGCTAGATGGCTTCTTCTCTCTCTTTGAATCTCAATACAAAGTTCTCCTTGATCTTCTTGGAGATCTATTCGATGTAACTCTTTTTGCGGTGTGTTTGTCGAGATATGATGAATTGTGCGTTTATGATCAAGTTTATCTATGAGAAATATTTGAATCTCCTCTGAATTCTTTTATGTATGATTGGTTATCTTTGCAAGTCTCCGCCAGAGTGCATCCGTCGCATGGCAATCCCTACTCACTCACATTGTGTCGGTGGGAAACGACACCTATGGGATCACTGGAATCCCTACTATGATTGCGGGGCGTGGGGATCATGAGAAGAGCGGGACTAGTAGACTGCACAAAGGGGATTTACCCAGGTTCGGGCCGCAAAGATGCGTAAAACCCTACGATCCTGCTTTGGTGGATGTATTTAGTATTCATGAGCTGTTGAACTAGCTCTGGGTGCTACCAGGTTCAAAAGAGTCGACCCCCTCTCCAGTGCGCCATGGGCCTCCTTTTATAGGCGAAAGGGGCTGCCATAGTGGCACACAGGAGGTGGAAAGTGCTACAGCGCTGTGAACTTATCGCTGGTATTACAGGACAAAGTGCATTTAATATGAGGCTTAGGTGTCTCTTCACTTTATCGGGGACGGGAGCGAGGCCCGTCTCGTCCGTCACCGCTCCTCCTTGCTTTGACACGTGCCCTGGCCAGCGATGCATGCGATGCCATGTGGGCAGGCAGGCAGCTGAGGTGGCGCGGTGGTGGAGCCTCCACGAAGGGCCGCATGTTGCCACGTAGGTGCCTGCCCAGCTGGTTGGGTCGGCAGCTACATGCGAACGACGGCGGAGACTTGGCTGGCGTGGGCCTAGTAGTGGCCCTGCTGGCGCGCTTGGCGAGGGCCTTGCCGGGTGGCCCGGCAAGGGTCTTGCCGCGGCACACCTTCATCCCCGACAAGGACCTTGCCGGGGGTCTTGTGGGCTTCCTCGGTAAGAACCCTGTCGAGGATTGTTGCCTTCCTATCCTCATTTGATCTTGACTATTCTTTGTCTTCACAAAGATCTGCATGCCACCACGGAGGTGCTTCCCGAGCCCTATCCCAATGCATTTGTCTAGCATTGGTGGGCTCAAAGGTGGCTCGATCAGCTGGTGTGGGCGAGCTGCCCCGACAAGGGTCTTGCCGGGGCCGCTGAGGCTGCCCCGACAAGGGTCCTTGCCGGGGAAACCTGCTTCGTCCATCCGATCTTTGTGGCCTTGGTCCTTATCGTTGCTTTGTTTGTCTTGTGCCTTCGGCTTCTCTCCGGCTTCCCTTTCCTGCCCTGTTATGCGTGGCCATGGCGGGTGGCTCTGACTGCCCGTGCACAAGTAAAGGGTCAAAAGCAGAGCCCCTACTTTTGTACACCGACAGGAGCCCCCGGGCCTGGGCCATACATAAGCGCAGCACGTTGTTGGGCCAGGGCCAGAATGGTGCGCGGGCAGTTGGGGCGGCTTTTTATGGCGGTAACTGTTCCGTCTGCTGCGATTCCCCACGATCCGTGTTGAACGCGTGACGTGGGGGTCGTGCGCGCGTGTGACGTGGGAGGCATGCATGGGGTAGTGTCCGCACGCGTGCGTCGTATCGCAGTTAATGGGAAAGGAGGCGGCCCGCGCCTTCCCCATAAAAAGGAATAACCGCGGGCGCGCTGCTCACTTTACCCCCCATCTTGCGCCTCTCTCCAATGTTAGAACCGCCGCCCCCTTTCTTTCTTCTTCTCGAGCCTCTCTCCCTTCGTCCATTGCCGCCGTGCTTCTGCCATCCCCTGCTTTTTCGCTTCTCGCAGCCGCCATGGTGCCCAAGTCCACCAAAAGCAAAGGAGTGGCGAAGGACGCCGAGGTGACGGAGCAGCCGGAGAGTGAGCTGGTGGCGCGACGGGCGCAGTTCGCCTACTTCCCCTCGACGGTCAACGTGTCCGAGCTCCGGGAGATGTTCAAGGATCTGTGGGGAGTGAAGACAGGGGGAGAGAAGATAGGGCATCCAGCCACGCATGTCGTCCCTGCCAGTGCCGGGGCCTCCCCAAATCGGTACCCCTTCTTCGTCGACTATTTCTCCTGTGGGCTCTGTCCCCCTTTTCTGATTTCTTCAAGGATATCATGCACACCTACGGCTTCCGCCTCCTGGATTTCGCCCCGAATGTCGTGGCGTGCATGGCTCTCTCCGCACATCTCTGCGAGGGCTTCGTTGGGGTGCACCCCAGCACGGCACTCTTCCGCCATTACTTCTCCCCTCGGATCCAAAAAGGGGGCGCCATCTCTGGCTGCGTCGCCTGGATCCCGAGAGCCAAGGGGGCGTACCCGGATGCTGCCATGAAGGAGAGGTGGGAAGAATGGCGCGGCCGGGGGTGCTGGATTGAGGAGAAGGACCCGCCAGCATTATGCGAGGTTCGCCAGGAGCCGCCGGTTTGTGGGGGCGACTGGGGCAACGTCGACGCTGATGACACGAAGCTTACGGTTGCCACCACCAGGATTTTTCGGCTCACCCAGGCCAGGCTCACCCTCGAAATGATCAGGGCGGACTTCATCCACCGCCGAATTTCCCCTCTGCATGACAAGGGGAGGCCGGCCTGGCTCTTTGTTAACGCCGCCGACATAATGAGGCTCCGCCCCGGCCTCGACAACAACCTGATGGTGCTGAGGCACGCCCATCTCTGCCAACAGATCTTCCAGCTCAAGGTTAAGGACGAGGGCGAGGTCGAGCGGTCCGGCAAGGTTGCCAGGGCCGCCGCGAAGGCCGGCAAGGTCGTCAAGGAGCCCGTTTTCAAGCTGCCGGCGGGAGTGGTCCCGCTGAGCAACAACTCTCGCCGGTCTGAGATCATTGCCATGATACCGCTTTTCAACGCGCATGGCCTTGACCCGAACTGGGTTGAACCGGACGGGCTCAAGGTGCAGGAGTTCTTCGACACATTGCATGAGGTGTACGTTACCGCCGAGCTGCGGCTTATCCAGGACACCTCTCCAGCGGAGCTGGACTATATCGCCGATAGGGTGGAGGAGGCGAGGCTTGCCAAGGAGGAGGCAAAGTTCGTCGAGGAGGCTGGCAGCGCCGGCAGCATGGCGGACAAGGCCGTGGCGGACACAGAGGAGGGGGAGCTCGCCCGGTGGGCAGCAGCCGCTTGGGAGGCCAGCGGCACCGGCACCAGGGCTCCCCTCGTCAAAGACGCAGCCGACGGGTCGTCGTCGGAGGAGGGCGAGGGGGAGATGACCGCGACTGTCGATCCTTCAATCGCCGAAAAAGGGCGGGTCCTGCGGCGGACCACCTCCGGCGAGCTGGTCCGCCTCGACTGGGCCGCGCAGCTGCGGCAAGCCCAGGAAGCGCCTGTGTGCCAGACGATGGCGGTGGCGATGAAGAAAACGGCGAAAGCCGTGGCATCGAAGAAGAAGACATCTGCTTCTTCATCGTCCAAGCGCGCCTGGACGCCATCGCCTCCCCCTTCACCGGCAAACATCAGCGCGGGATTGCGTTTGACTTCGAGCCTCACAGCCTGGAGAGAGACCTCGGGCCTCTCAGCCCGGAGAGAAAAGGGAAAGCAACAGAGGAGGAGGAGGAAGAAAATGAAGAGTAAACTTTTGCTTTCCTCCCTCATTCCTTACGCTTCCCCTGATGGCGCTGCTCACTTGCCTTCATCTTGCAGGGATGTGGAGACGCTGGCCCAGAGGATAAAGAGGGCCAGGATTTTGGTGAGTGGCCAGCCCCCGACAGGTACCTTCGGCACGCCACTGGTGGTCTTAAGTAGCCCGGATAGCAGCCCCCGGCCCAGCCCCCAGCGTGAGTCCATCACCCACCCTCTATCAACATGCGTCATGCGCAATGCTTCAGTGTTAACCGTGCCGTGGATGCAGGAGGGGAGCAGCACCAAGGGGAGCCACAGAGGGCTTCTCCGATCGTTCCGCCTCCGTCAACCACACCGCCCCAAGGGGCGTCCCCGGCAAGGGCACCAAGCACCGAGGCCATGCACACGAAGGAGGGGGAGGAGAACGCAGGCGCCGGTGGCTTTGCCTCGACGCTGGACCTCGACGGAGAAGGGGCTTCCGCTTCTCGGCCTGGCGCGGGCAAGCCATTTGTTCTCCCTCTCCACATGCATCTTTTCTTCTTTTTTATCGGCTCTGATATCGGCTTTTGTCTTGTTTCCTTCTTGGCATCCAGATTTCTCCTCGACGGACCTAGAGGATGTTGACACCATGCTCAAGGACGTCACCGAGGTTGCCGCGGCGCAGGCCGAGGATGTTGCCACCGAAGAGAGATCTAAGGGTGCCACTGACGACGCTGCCAAGGGGCCCGCCGAAGAGCCCGGCAAGGGGCCTGTTGAGGAGTCCAGCAAGGGGCCTGCCGAGAAGGTGGTGGTCGACGACCAGCCCTCCTCCTCTGCTGCCTCCGGCTCCAGCATGTACTTGAGGGTGAGCGATGACCTCTTCGTCCACCTCCTTGGCGCGTTGAGCACCAGGGCTCCCTTTGAGGGAGAGGTGTTCGACGAGGAGGCACTTTCCGTCACCGGGCTCGAGGTCATCAATGAGCCGGGCTCGAGGAGGCACTTTCAGGCGCTCCACCACACCCGTCTGGACAAGGCCAAGTCCAGGACGACGGTGGTGGAGAAAGCGGAGGCGGACTATGAAGGGCGCGTCGCCGAGGCGCAAGATTGGTGGCGCCGGGCTCAGGACGAGCTGAAGGCCACCCAGAGCGAGCTAGCCAAGCGCGACATGGAGCTCACCATGAAGCTGGCCGATATCGAGAAGGCCCAAGAGACGGTGAAGAACTTGGTCGATGAAGCCGAAGCCGCCCGGACCCAGCACGAGGCCGCACTGAAAACCCAGGAAGAGGACCTTGCCGCACGCGAGGAGAAGCTTGCCGCCATGCTCCGCGGCAAGGATGAAGAGGTGGGCAAGCTCATCGTGCAGCAGACCCAAGAGCTGGAGCAGAGGCATCAGGAAGCACTCAATGCCCAAGCTCAGGTCTATGCCGGTAGGGTGAAGGAGCTTGAGGGGAAAGCTTTGAAGCTGGCCTAGGAGAGGGACATGCTTAACGGCGCCCTGACGGAGGCGCAGGGCGCGGTTGTCATTAAGGCCGGAGAACTCTCTGAAGCCAAAAACTCCATCGGAGACCTCAAGATAAAGCTAGGAGATCTCGAGAAGATGCTGTCGGAGGCCGGAACCCGGGAGGGGATCCTGACTAAGGAGCTAGAGACAGAGAAGCAACTGCGGATGAACGAGACAGCCAACCTCAAGGACCACATGGCGGGCGGGAAACGTTGGCTCGAACGCCTTGCCATTGTTGCAAACTCGGCCGCCAACAGCTGGCCATTATGGGGATGCCGGAGATGATGTACGCCCCAGAGGTGAACCCGAGCCCCAATGCCAACCTGACCATATACTTTGAGAAGGTCGTCGGCGCCCTGAGGCGGCTTCATTCCAACCGAGCGGCCTCCCTGGCGGAAGAATCCCGGGTACTCTACCAGGGGACCATGACCAGGGTGCTCACCAAGATTGCACACTGGCACCCAGACCTCGACTTTGAAGCTGTGCTGAAGAGCTTTCCGGAGGATGCCGACATCACGACGCTCAATGAGCGTATCCAGCCCATCCTCAGTCGCATCGACAAAATCAAGAGGTTGGAGGGCCAGCGCCGGGACTAGGCACCCCGTTCTTTGTCGCCGCTGCGTGTTCATGACCAAGACAATGCTATCTTTAGTTAGAACCATGGCGGCAATTTGTGTAATATAACTCTATAGTGCTCCTGAAATTATGCATGTTATTTTCCTGTTCGATTTTCCTTTGTATGTCCACCCCATGTCGACCGGGTAGGCTTTCCGGCACGTAAACCCAGGGTGTGGCGCTTTGAGGACGGATCCTCATTAGCCTTCCGGGTGTGCTTGTTGCCGGGCGAAGCACCTTACCACCCTTGGCGTAGCCGCTTGATCTGTCAAGCTTGACTCGAGTCAGAACCGAGAGCGTTGCTGATGGCGAAAGGCTACCCTGCCGCTCTCGATGCGGCCGCTCAAACTGTTGAGCGGACTCGAAACAGAACAAGGGCGTTGCCGATCGCAGGAGGGCCCCTCTGTGTACAGGCTCTCCATACATAGGCCGAACCCTCGAGGATAATAACCTTATATCTAAGGAGAAAAAACTTAAAATTCAGCATGAATTAGCTCTCTCGTCGCTGCCTCGGCGTCCTTCGCGCCAACGGGCAGCGCCGCCTTCTTAGCTGCCTTCTCCGCAGGAGCTGTGGCGATGATGAACTGCTAGGCCTACCACTAGACCCGATTCTCACAATTGCACAACCCCCTACCTGGTGCGCCAAAGATGTCGGTGGAAACGACACCTATGGGATCACTGGAATCCCTACTACGGTTGCGAGGCGCGGGGATCATTAGAAGAGCGGGACTAGTAGACTGCACAAAGGGGATTTACCCAGGTTCGGGCCGCAAAGATGCATAAAACCCTACGATCATACTTTGGTGGATGTATTTAGTGTTCTTGAGCTCTTGAACTAGCTCTGGATGCTACCAGGTTCGAAAGAGCCGACCCCCTCTCCAGTGCGCCATGGGCCTCCTTTTATAGGCGAAAGGGGCTGCCACAGTGGCACATAGGAGGTGGAAAGTGCTACAGCGCTGTGAACTTATCGCTAGTATTACAGGACAAAGTGCATTTAATGCGAGGCTTAGGTGTCCCTTCACTTTATCGGGGACGGGAGCGAGGCCCGTCCCGTCCATCGCTGCTCCTCCTTGCTTTGACACACGCCCTAGCTAGCGATGCATGCAGTGCCATGTGGGCAGGCAGGCAGCTGAGGTGGCGCGGTGGTGGAGCCTCCACGAAGGGTTGCATGTTTCCACGCAGGTGCCTGCCTAGCTGGTTGGGTCGGCAGCTGCATGCGAACGACAGGGAGACTTGGCTAGCATGGGCCTGGCAGTGGCCCTGCTAGCGCGCTTGGCGAGGGCCTTGCCGGGTGGCCCGACAAGGGTCTTGCCGTGGCACGCCATCATCCCCGGCAAGGACCTTGCCGGGGGTCTCGTGGGCTTCCTCAGTAAGAACCCTGCCGAGGATTGTTGCCTTCCTATCCTCATTTGGTCTTGACTATTCTTTGTCTTCACAAACATCTGCATGCCACCACGGAGGTGCTTCCCGAGCCCTGTCCCAATGCGTTTGTCTAGCGTTGGTGGGCCCAAAGCTGGCTCGCTCAGCTGGTGTGGGCGAGCTGCCCCGGCAAGGGTCTTGCCGGGGCCGCTGAGGCTGCCCCGGCAAGGGTCCTTGCCGGGGAAACCTACTTCGTCCATCCGATCTTTGTGGCCTTGGTCCTTGTCATTGCTTTGTTTGTCTTGTGCCTTCGGCTTCTCTCTGGCTTCTCTTTCCTGCCCTGTTATGCGTGGCCGTGGCGGGTGGCTCTGACTGCCGGTGCACAAGTACAGGGGTCAAAAGCAGAGCCCCTACTTTTGTACACCGACACATTGATATCTATTAATGGGCATATCCATAGCCCATTGATACACCTAGTTGACGTGAGACTATCTTCTCCTTTTTGTCTTCTCCACAACCACCATTCTATTCCACATATAATGCTATGTCCATGGCTCACGCTCATGTATTGCATGAAAGTTGAAATTTTTTGAGAACATAAAAGTATGAAACAATTGCTTGGCTTGTCATCGGGGTTGTGCATGATTAAATACTTTGTGTGATGAAGATAGAGCATAGCCAGACTATATGATTTTTTAGGGATAGCTTTCTTTAGCCATGTTATTTTGAGAAGACATGATTGCTTTGTTAGTATGCTTGAAGTATTATAGTTTTCATGTAAAATGAACTTTTATTCTGAATCATTTGGATCTGAACATTCATGCCACAACAAAGAAAATTACATTGAGAAATATTCAAGGTAGCATTCCACATCAAAAATTCTGTTTTTATCGTTTATCTACTCAAGGACGAGCAGGAATTAATCTTGGGGATGCTTGATACGTCTCCAACGTATCTATAACTTTTGATTGTTCCATGCTATTATATTGCCCGTTTTGGATGTTTATGGGCTTTACTTTACACTTTTATATCACTTTTGGGACTAACCTACTAACCGGAGGCCCAGCCCGAATTGCAGTTTTTTGCCTATTTCAGCGTTTCGAAGAAAAGGAATATCAAACGGAGTCCAAATGGAATGAAACCTTTGGGAGCGATCTTTTTGGAACAAATGCAATCCAGGAGACTTGGAGTGGACGTCAAGAAGCAGCCGAGGAGGTCATGAGGCAGGAGGGCACGCCCTAGGGGGTGGGCGCCCCCCCCACCCTCGTGGGCCCCTCGTGGCTCCACCGACCTACTTCTTCCTCCTATATATATCCACGTACCCCGAGAACATCTAGGAGCACCACGAAAAACTATTTCCACCGCCACAATCTTCTGTATCCACGAGATCACATCTTAGAGCCTTCGCCGGCGCTCCACCAGAGGGGGAATTGACTATGGAGGGCCTCTACATCATCTCCAAGGCCTCTCCGATGAGTTGTGAGTAGTTTACCATAGACCTTTGGGTCCATAGTTATTAGCTAGATGGCTTCTTCTCTCTCTTCGAATCTCAAGACAAAGTTCTCCTTGATCTTCTTGGAGATCTATTCGATGTAACTCTTTTTGCGGTGTGTTTGTCGAGATCCGATGAATTGTGGGTTTATGATCAAGTTTATCTATGAGAAATATTTGAATCTCCTCTGAATTCTTTTATGTATGATTGCTTATCTTTGCAAGTCTCTTCGAATTATCAGTTTGGTTTGGCCTACTAGATTGATCTTTCTTGCAATGGGAGAAGTGCTTAGCTTTGGGTTCAATCTTGTGGTGTCCTTTCCCAGTGACAGCAGGGGCAGCAAGGCATGTATTGTATTGTTGCCATCAAGGATAAAAAGATGGGGTTTATATCATATTGCTTGAGTTTACCCCTCTAGATCATGTCATCTTTCTTAATGTGTTACTCTGTTCTTATGAACTTAATACTCTAGATGCATGCAGGAGTCGGTCGATATGTGGAGTAATAGTAGTAGATGCAGAATTGTTTCGATCTACTTGTTGCGGACGTGATGCCTATATACATGATCATGGCTAGATAATCTCACAACTATGCACTTTTCTATCAATTGCTTGACAGTAATTTGTTCACCCACCGTAATACTTATGCTATCTTGAGAGAAGCCACTAGTGAAACCTATGGCCCCCGGGTCTATCTCTTATCATATAAGTCTCCGATCTATCTTTATTTGCATCTTTACTTTCCAATCTATATCATAAAAATACCAAAAATATTTATCTTATCTTATTATCTCTATTAGATCTCACTTTTGCAAGTTACCGTGAAGGGATTGACAACCCCTTTATCACGTTGGTTGTGAGGTTCTTGTTTGTTTGTGTAGGTACGAGGGACTTTTGAGGAGCCTCCCACTGGATTGATACCTTGGTTCTCAAAAACCGAGGGAAATACTTACGCTACTTTGTTGCATCACCCTCTCCTCTTCAAGGGAAAACCAACGCAATGCTCAAGAGGTAGCAGACATTTGTTTTTATTGCTTCATGGTTTTCCATTGCCATCCCTGACCTCAGAGGTGCTGGGATCACAGGTGCTGCTATGGGCTAACCAGCTGTCTTCACCCGTGCAAATGCGGATCATGAGTGTAGTTAAGGCAGCCATTGTCCTTGGCTTTTCCTGGTCGAGGTGTCTGGCCAGCCATTTGTCCCGGACACTGTGTTTGAAGGCCGCTAAGGCTTTGGCGTCCGGACAGTCGACAATTTGGTTCTTCTTAGTGAGAAACCTGTTCCAAAGCTTACGGGTTGATTCTCCGGGTTGTTGGATTATGTGACTTAAACCGTCTGCATCCGGAGGCCGGACATAGGTCCCTTGGAAATTGGCCCGAAGAGCATCCTCAAGTTCTTCCCAGCTTCCGATGGAATTTTCAGGGAGGCTTTTCATCCAGTGCTGAGCTGGTCCTTTTAGCTTGAGGGGTAAATATTTAATGGCGTGGAGATCATCTCCACGAGCCATGTGGATGTGAAGAATAAAGTCTTCTATCCAAACCGCGGGGTCTGCCGTTCCGTCATACGTCTTGATGTTTGCAGGTTTGAACCCTTCTGGCAAATCATGTTCCAGCACCTCATTGGTGAAGCACAGGGGGTGTGCTGTGCCCCTGTATCTGGCTGTGTCGTGGATTGGGTCCGATGGTTGTAATGTTCGGTATTGGTTCCGAGCTGGTAAATGGCCGGCATGTTTTGCCAGCTTTTTTGTCCATAGATGGACCTGGTTTTGCCAGCTTTTTTGTCCAGGTCCTCACGTAGATCGTGTTTCTGGTACTGGGTCGTGACCCTTCTTCCTTTACGGGGAGGGGGTGCGAGCTTGTGTACGACATTTTTGGCTGCTCTGTCTCGACCACGAGGTGGTCGGTCCGGCCTGTCGGCCGTATTGTTTTTCGGCGGTACGGGCGCGATAGCCTCGTCGTCGAATTCGGGCAGCAGCTTATGTTTGGGATAGCTCTTTGTTTGGCGATTACAACAGTATTTTTCCTCAGAGTCTAGCACTTCGTTCCATCTGTCATTGAGCGTATCCTGTGTGGCTTTAAGCCGCTGCTTCTGCTTCTTTAGGCTCCTTGCCGTGGCGATGAGACTTTGATGGAGGCGTTCTTGTTCTAATGGTTCTTCTGGGATGACGAATTAGTCGTCGCCCAGGCTGATCTCTTCTTCAGAGTGAGGCTGATAGTTGCTATCTTCGGCATCGCTGTGGTTAGACAACATCTCCGGACTGTGTTTTCCATCCTCTCGCACACCCTGCTCCAACGCTGGGTCTACGGGGTCCTCGGCTTGGTTCAGATTATCATCGCTGTCCGCGATAATGTTGTTGTTTTTCTTTTTGCCGGATCGAGGTTGGCGCTTGGGACGCCGGTGCTTAGGAGGTTCATCGACATGCATGTTGTTATCGCCGTTGGCCTCATTTCCTTTGGTGTGTCCACCATGTATATATATCATATGACGATGTAGCCGTCCACTGTCCTAAAGGTGGTGGTTTTTGTGTCTGCTCCTCTCTGGCATCGTCGTCCATACCGTCGATGTCTTCGGAGTCGTAATCGAGCATGTTGATTAATTCCTCGACAGTGGCAATGAAGTGGGTGGTGGGTGGGCAACAAAGTCCTTCGTCATCCACTTCCCATTCAAGCCGGACATAGTTCGGCCAAGAGTTCCCTGACAAGGAGAGGGATCTTACTGAGCTTAACACGTCGCGAAAAGGCGAGTGTTGGAAAATGTCCGTGGAGCTGAACTCTAAGACCGGCGCCCAATCAGGTTCGATTGACGCGGGTGCACGCGGTCTAGAGCCTATGGCCGGAGACGAGTCTGAGGTTCCGGTAGCACCAGTCTAGCCTGATGTTGGGTCTGTATGCGGCTCGAGCGCCGCTGAGTCCGCGGCCTCCGAGGCGTGGTTGAGCTTCCCATCTTCTGACGATGCAGCCCGCTCCGGCTCTAGGGCCAGGGCAGTCACAGGCGCTATCTCTTGTGTGTGGCCAGATGACAGATCTAGGTAATGTTCATCATGGTGGCCGAGGACAGCCATCATGGGCTCGAATCCGTCGAAGATCAAGTCTGCGCGGATATCGACCACAAAATTCAGGCTTCCAAATCTGACCTGATGGCCAGGGGCGCAACTATCAATCTGCTCTAGATGGCCAAGTGAGTTGGCCCGCAGTGTGAAGCCGCCGAATACGAAGATCTGTCCGGGGAGGAAGGTCTCCGCCTAGACTGCATCATTGTAGATGATCGAAGGAGCCATCAAGCCTATCTTCGACGACACAGTGAAACTCTCAATGAAAGCACCAATGTCGGTGTTAAAACCGGCGGATCTCGGGTAGGGGGTCCCGAACTGTGCGTCTAAGGCTAATGGTAACATGAGGCAGGGGACACAATGTTTACCCAGGTTCGGGCCCTCTCTCTGGAGGTAATACCCTACTTCCTGCTTGATTGATCTTGATGAATATGAGTATTACAAGAGTTGATCTACCACGAGATCGTAATGGCTAAACCCTAGAAGTCTAGCCTATGAGATTATGATTGTTGTGACTAAACCCTAGAAGCCTAAACCCTCTGGTTTATATAGACACTGGGGGAAGCTAGGGTTGTACAAAGTCGGTTACAGAGAAAGGAATCTACATATCCGAATCTCCAAGCTTGCCTTCCATGCAAAGGAGAGTCCCACCCGGACACAGGACGAAGTCTTCTATCTCGTATCTTCATAGTCCAACAGTCCGACCAAAGTATATAGTCTGGTTGTCCGAGGACCCCTTAGTCTAGGACTCCCTCAGGCGCGCCCTGGACCCTCGTGGCCAGGTGCTTGCCCCCTCTGGTGTGTTCTCAGTGCCAGATATTCTCAAATATTCTAGAAAAAAATTTATTCCATTTTCAGTGCATTTGGAGAACTTTTATTTCAGGGTATGTTTTATGGCAAGGATAATTTAGAAAATAGATCGAAAATACTATTTTTGCTTTACTTAATCTAAATAACAGAAAGTAAAAGGAGGGTACAGAAGGTTGTGCTTTCTAACTTCATCCATCTCATCCCCATCGAAAGGAATCCACTAACAAGGTTGATCAAGTCTTGTTAACAACTCATTTCGAATCGCATAAAACCGGAGAATTTTCGAATAGCACTAGGTTACCTCAACGAGGATATGTATGTCCCCAACAATAAGAATATCATATTTATTCTTGACAGCAGGAAGAGGAAATTCAAAACCTCCAATAGTAATAGTTGGAATTTTTCCAATAGAATTGATACTGTGAACTTGAGGTTGTTTCCTCGGAAAGTGTACCGTATGCTCATTACCATTAACATGAAAAGTGACATTGCCTTTGTTGCAATCAATAACAGCCCCTGCAGTATTAAAAAAGGGTCTACCAAGGATAATCGACATACTATCGTCCTTGGGAATATCAAGAATAACAAAGTCCGTTAAAATAGTAACATTTGCAACCACAACAGGCACATCCTCCCAAATACCGACAGGTATAGCGGTAGATTTATTGGCCATTTGCAAAGATATTTCAGTAGGTGTCACCTTATTCAAATGAAGTATACGATATAAAGAGATAGGCATAACACTAACACCGGCTCCAAGATCACATAAAGCAGTTTTAACATAGTTTTCTTTTAATGGAGCATGGTATAGTTGGTACTCCTGGATCTCCAAGTTTCTTAGGTATTCCACCCTTAAAAGTAGAATTAGCAAGCATGGTGGAAATTTCAGCTTCCAGTATCTTTCTTTTATTTGTAACAATATCTTTCATGTACTTAGCATAAGGATTCATTTTAAGCATATATGTAAAATGCATACGCAAAAAGATAGGTCTAATCATTTCAGCAAAGCGCTCAAAATCCTCATCATCCTTTTTCTTGGATGGTTTAGGAGGAAAAGGCATGGGTTTCTGAACCCATGGTTCTCTTTCTTTACCGTGCTTCCTAGCAATGAAGTCTCTTTTATCATAACGTTGATTCTTTGATTGTGGGTTATCAAGATCAACAGCAGGTTCAATCTCTACATCATTGTTATTGCTAGGTTGAGCATCAACATGAACATCATAATTTATATTATCACTAGGTTCATGTTCATCACCAGATTGTGTTTCAGCTTCAGAAATAGAAATATCATTGGGATTCTGTCGTGGAATTATCACGTCAGATGTCCTAGTGTGAGGACTTAGTCGTGGAGCCATCGCAACGAGATTAGCTTAAAGGGGTTAAACCGGACCAAGGACACGGGGAGTTTATACTGGTTCGGCCCCTTGCGGTGAAGGTAAAAGCCTACGATCCAGTTGTGGTGGAATTGATGGGGTTTCAATGAGCAGGGAGCGAATCCGCTTTACCTATCTCTCGAGTTCTTGTTTCTAGTCCCTGAACCGCCGCCGGGTTGTCCCTTTATATACACTTGTTGACACCCGGCGGTTTACAGAATCCCGAGGCCGGCTCATACACGTGTCCGGCTTGGTTTCTACCTTTTCCTATCTTACAATACAAGTTACATATTTCATGGCGGTTTATGTCTACGGGCCTTAACCCGCCTTTGGGCCTTGGGCCTTTAACTTCTCAAATAGTAAAGTGCCATACTTCTTGTCTTAATGGGCTTCAATACGGATGACTCCTTATGAGTATAATCCGGCCCCTCCTGGGCGGTTTATACTTAGTAGTTATATCCCCAACATTAGGCCCCAGATTGATTTGAACCTGTTCATGTCAATCTTCAATACTTAGGAAAATTTCTTCTTGAACATCTTCACGTTAATCTTGTAAACCGCCATGACATCATCTTCATGTGAACTTTGTAAACCGCCGTGATGTCATCTTCCGAGATTGTAATAAACCGCCATGATGTCATCTGTTTATTAAAACCGTATATACTTCCCTTTTATTAATAAACCTCTGAAAATCAAGGCGACAACTCTGTCATATATCCATTTTTTGGGCTCCTTGATTCCCACGCCTGTCGCTTATCCTCTCTTCGTATAAATAGGGCCAAGGGTCCCTTTCTTTTTCTCCCCTTGCCTCCCCGTCTTTCTTCCACCTCGCGTCGCCTCAATGCTCGAGCACAGCCGCCGCCGTCAACGTTCGCCTCTGCTCCGACAACGGCCGCTGCATCAACCTAATTTGACCAGAGAAACGCGGCGCCTCTCCGCCGCTCCTTCACCTTAGTAAGACTTCCTTCTTTTCACCTCAGATCTACCACTAGGGTTTCGGTGTTCTTCGGTGTTCGTCAACGTCCATTGCTGCACTCTGCTGCCATATGAGAACTTTGATAAAACTTGGCATTACTCCTGTGCGGCTGCAGCCATAGTCCATTTTTCTCATTACGACATCTATCTTTTAATGAAATAATCCCATCTGGACCTTAACTATTCTACCGTCAGCACTTAGGGTTTTGGAATTTTTCTCCTTTTCTGAACTGCGGTAGATCCAAAATTTAGTCATCAACCTGTAAAACCTATTTATGCAACACTTAGCAATTTTTCGGATCTGTAACCACCACACCATTGTAGGCGGTTTAACCTTTAGAAAAAGATAACCAGCCAGGTACCATTAGCCCTCTTTTAAACCGTCAACTTGATCTTAATATCAGAATCCGATTTATCATGTACCTATGTTTCAATATCTTGCCCCTCCGTCCTTAGGCTGGTTTATCTGAGCCAGTCATGAATCTTAAACCGGCATTGATCCTCTTTTCCAGCTTTCCGTTGAAATAGCCAAAACGTTCTATGCTTGCAATTGGGTACCTTCCCGGGTTACCGAAAAACAGTTAGCTAAGTTTGTTGCCACCAGTGTTTTAGCGAAGAAGGAAGTCATACACTAGAGAGTTCCCGGTCCAGAAAATCCTCCTGATCCCAAGTATGGAGAAGTGGTTGTTTTTGCTGACCATCTGGGTCAAGGGTTTAGCCCGCCCGGTTCAAAATTCTTTCGTGATGTTCTTGCCAGCTTCCAGATCCGCCCTAAAGATATTGGGCCTAACTCCGTGTCCAATATTTGTAACTTTCAAGTTTTTTGTGAGGCTTATCTGCAAGAAGAACCCACTGTTGAGCTGTTCATAGATTACTTCTATTTGAACCGTTGTACGGAGTTCACAGACGGACCTAACACTGAGCTGGGCGGGGTTTCAATCCAGAAGAGAAAAGATGTCAGCTTCCCTCACGCCAAGCATCATAGTCATCCCATGGACTGGAATCAGACTTGGTTTTACTGCCGTGATACATCTCCTCCTGATGAGAACCCTCTGCTGGGTTACCGTGCACACCGCCTTACCAGAGAGCATCCAGTTCCTCAGCGACTGACTGCCAAGGAACGATCAAAATACGCCCCTCAGCTATCAAAACTCAGAGCTTTTGTTGCAAACGGTCTGACAGGCATTGACTTTGTTCAGTGCTGGGTTTCTTGGAGCATTATGCCTTTAAGCTGGCGCCCCGGTTTAATGTGTGAATACACAGGGGATCTGAAAGACCCTCAGCGTCATATTGACATCCAACTCACTTATGATGAAGTCATCGAATCTATCAAGAAAATGCTTGATGAACCGATGGCTGTATGCAGCAAAGTAGGGCTTAGTCCCTTCTGTACTTCCAACAAACCGCCAGCTGTAAGAATTGCCTTATTTTGTATTAATCTGTCCCCGTTTAAACATTCCTTTATAACTTGTTGTCCATCTTCACAGGGTGATGATCTGTTCTGGAAGAGGAATCACAGGATAAACCGGCGAAGCCGCGGGATAACCGGCAAGAGCGCCTCGCATCAAGAGCAGGGTTACAAAGAAGCCAGCGAAGAAGGAAACCGCCGAGGCCTCTGACCTGCCCAATGATGAAGAGCTTGATGACTTGGAGTCAGAGGTAGAACTTGACTCTCTTAGTTCTTTTTTTCATACACCTGATTGACAATGATTATTATCAGGATGATGCGGAAGCTAGCCGCGCTGGTGATGCAGAGGTAATTGTTCTATCTTCCGACTCAAATCATGTGCCAGTACCAAAACTCCATCGAGCAGTTCGGAAAGTAAAATTTTCATGCCCTCTTGCTTATTCGGATCCGCACTTTTCTTTGAAGACACAAGCAGCATGAAGCTCGCCGCACAACCCGACATAGTGGCCAAATGGTCACCTCCTCTGGTTTACCGAACTCTACGGTTCGCAAACGCCGTCAAGAGGTCTCTTGTACTTCTAATACACTTTATCCCAAGGCGGGTTATTTTCGATATCTGCTTAATCCGTCTGATTCAAATTATCAGGAAACCTCCCATTCATCCTCCGGCGAGTGATCGGCCACACAAATCCCTCCCCTCAAGATTGTTCCTGGGTAAGCATATTATACTTAACCCTTTATGCCTTGTATTGGTTTATTGTACTAACCTTTGCATCTGTTCTTTTCAGTGCCAAAGCCAGACTTAGCAAGAAAGCCAAGCTGAATAAACCGACCGATGATAATCCGGTCACTAGACCGGAGACGACCCCAGAGACTTTTGAACCGAGTGCCGATACCATCCTGGATGATCCGGTACCTCAGGTTCAAGACACTTTTGTTGAACCGGCAGATATAAATCCGACGAGCCAGTCTGCTGATCCACCAAGCTCAGCAAAAACAACTGTTAATCCGCCAAGCCCAGCCAAAGCTACTGATGACACCACGGATGATGTTATGATTACCGGTTTTGGTCATACTGCTCCTCGCAACCCTGTCGCCTTATCAAAGCATAGTGCCAAGGAAGAGTTTTCTGCTATGGATAAGGGCAAGTGGAAAATAGATTTATCAAGCTATGCTCATCTCAGCGCCCAAGACATCCATTCTGGATATTTAAACCGCCTGTACACAAGCCGTGACTATGAAGCCAGTTTAGTAGGTTTGATGAAGAAGCGATATGAGGTAATTACTTTGCACAAGTTCTTTTTCCTTAGAACTGGCTTAAATGATCAACTCCAGTAGCCCCCAAGTGCCGGTTCATAAAACTTATGTGAACCGGGACTTCTAGTAGAATAATATTGAATTTTTGCTGGTGTAGCCCCGAAGGGCCGGTTTATACCTGTAGGATGAACTGGCACCTTTCCTGTGATGAAGGTTCGATATGCATTAGCCCCCAAGTGCCAAGTATATAACTTGTTGTATGCTTGGGACTTTAAATTGTCAGTTGATAAAAAGCAATCCGCATTAGCCCCCAAGTGCCAAGTGTATAACTTGTTATGTGCTTGGGACTTCAAAGATGCACTACCAACTCATTAACTGTCTCTGCAGGCTGATCTGAACAAGAAGGAATCTCAAATCACCGAACTTCAAGAAAATATTAAATCCCAGCAAGCAGAAACCTCCAAGGCTAAGGAAGAGCTGACTGGATCTTTAAGCCATGGAACAACTGAAGGATGGCTTTAAGGGTGAACGGGCAGCCTGGGAAACTGAAAGAGAAACTTTGCTAAAGCGGGCAGAAGATGCTGAGGCAGCCCTTAATCCGGTGAGAGAGGAATTGACTGGCCTAAAGCGGCAAATCAATGCTATGACCTCTGCTGTCTTTGGTAAATAACCTCTGCATAAGTTTTAAACAAATAACAACCATGAAAACTTCCGGTTTAATAATACTTTGACCATTGTAGGTAGCCATGTTGCTCATCTTGGTTCAGACATGCGCAAAAAACTGAAGGCTTCCTATACATTCATAGAGCAGTTATATACCGGCGTTCAACGAGTCATCTGCACAGCTTCATACAATAAACCGCCTCCAATTTTAATCAAAGAAACATTGGCAAAGTTATCCATGATGCCTGCCCAGCTCGAGGAGGTGAAGATATCAGCTGCAAGGGCCGGTGCTCTGTCTGCATTGACTCGGGCCAAGGCCTGGATATCTGATCTTGATCCGGAAGACATTGGAAACGGCTATCCCAGCCAAAAAGAAGATGGGTCAGACTTTGACAACGACGCCCTCAGGGCTTTGACGAAGGAAATGCGTCCACTTGCAAGGAAACTGGCTGAAGAGACTGATTTGTCTTTCCATTGGTCGATTTATGACACCGACAACAAATGGATTGATGCATCTGTTTATGATGTGCAAAATCTTATCCCGCCAATCCGTAAGCATACTTACGCCCCTGATGTTGAACTGTCCACCCTTATAAGCAATGAAGCTATCTTCCAAGACTTGTCTGGGATTGACTGGGCGACCATTGACTTCCAGCCACTGGGTGGAGAGGAGGAGGGTGAACCGGCGCAGTTCGATCCACAACCTTCAAGTCAGCCTAAGGAAGAATCATGATCCGGAGGCCGGTTTATCTTCTACACACTGTCATCCATGTGAAAAATCATTATTCTTTTGGGCCGTCAAAGCGCCTTGTAATAGGCTAGTTTAAACACTTGGTCTGCTATGCCATCGTGCATATTTACTTTGCACACTGTTAATCCATCATCTTTATGCTATGTCTGCTTATGATCCTTAGCAGCTTTATGCAATCCTGTTTCTGCATGTTATGAACTTAAAATTGTCCTGGCAGTTTACCGCCGGACGGGTCATAACGCCCAATATCGAGGCAGGGCTTATAACCAAGGCTGTAGTTTCAAAAATATATAAATATGAAATACATCATACCTGTGACATTGAATCACACTGTTTTATTTATCAACTTTATTGTAGTAAGGGTGATATCCCAGATCTTGAGTGCTGATAAACACCATGTTGTGCTGGTTTATAATGAAGTCATGCCGGGTTATAATAAACACCGGATGATCATACTGGCGACTTATAATCAAAGCCAGACCGGGTTAACAAACGCCGGTTTATAATTGATCACATACTGACAACTTATAGTTGAAAGCCAAGCCGGGTCAATTGACCCCGGTCATCTTTGTAAGTTTGTACTTGGCAACTCAAAAGCCAGACCGGTTTAACAAGCACCGGTTTAAATATAAATCTCATCGAAATAAACATCGGAAAAAAGATTCACAAAGAAAATATGCAAAAAGGCGAGGCTTTTCATGAGCTGCCAGGCCACTAAGTTAAACCATTTTACAAAGCCTTTTAAGATGGACCTCACATTAACCAATCGCCGTTTTAACTTTGACAAGTTTAGGGTCTATATAAGATTGACTTGTCAAACATTTGGTGGGTCATACCAGGATTACCTGGGCGGAGTGACTTACTTGATGAAGGCAGGTTAACCCAGGGTTTTAGGTGAATACACCTGGCTTCCAAGCCTGGCTTTTATAGCCTATTGCAAGGTGTAGATTCTTCGTTCTTGTAGAAGCAAAGATCCCCCAAGCAATATTTTGAGTTGTGCTCAGTGGATGCCTATGTTTGAGTTATGCTTTGCAACAAACTCTCTTTGGCTCCTTATGATATTGGGTATGAAGCCCCTAAGCTCTTTTTTTGTAGCTTTATAAGCCGGATTAATGGACAAACAGAGCTCTGCTTTATAAGCAGGTTTACTATATTGATCATAATATATAAATTGTCAAAAATATGTACATAATAGGATCTTATGGCTCAGGTGTAGTAAGGCTGAAGGTGAGCAATATTCCATGGTCGGCAGATCTCCTCCTCCGACTTGCGTGAGGCTTTGTGCTCTTGAACATCGATAAGGTAGTATGACCCGTTGTTCAGATTCTTGCTGACCACAAAGGGCCCTTCCCAAGGTGGGGATAACTTGTGCATGTCGGACTGATCTTGGATAAGCCGAAGCACTAAGTCGCCTTCCTGAAAAGCTCTGGTTTTAACCTAGCGGCTGTGATAACGCCGCAGGTCTTGCTGATAAATCGCCAAACGAGCTGCCGCTATGTCCCGTTTCTCATCTAATAGGTCCAATGCATCTTGGCGTGCTCTTTCATTGTCCGCTTCAATATAAGCTACCACTCGGGGCGAGTCATGGTGAATATCACTTGGAAGAACTGCTTCTGCTCCATAAACCATGAAGAAGGGTGTATAACCCGTAGATCTATTGGGGGTAGTATTAATGCTCCATAACACAGAAGGCAACTCTTCCACCCAACAACCCGGCGTCCTCTGCAAAGGGACCATAAGCCGGGGCTTGATACCCTTCAGGATTTCTTTATTAGCTCTCTCCGCTTGACCATTAGACTGGGGGTGAGCCACTGATGACACATCAAGCCGGATGTGCTCACATTGACAGAACTCTTCCATAGCACCCTTGGAGAGATTCTTGCCATTATCCGTTATGATGCTATGTGGAAAACCAAAGCGGAAAATCACCTTCTTCATGAATTGAACTGTCCTGGCTGCATCACACTTGCTGACTGGCTCTGCCTCCACCCACTTGGTGAATTTATCAACTGCCACCAGAAGGTGGGTCTTCTTATCCTTGGACCTCTTAAAAGGCCCAACCATATCCAGCCCCCAAGTTGCAAATGGCCAGGTGATTGGAATCATTCTCAATTCCTGGGCTGGAACGTGGGCTCGGCGTGAAAATTTCTGACAACCATCACACTTCCTGACCAGATCCTCAGCATCAGCATGAGCTGTCAGCCAGTAAAAACCGTGTTGGAAAGCCTTAGACACGAGGGATTTTGAACCGGCATGATGACCACAATCCCCTTTGTGGATTTCACGCAAGATCTCACAGCCTCCTTCAGGAGAAACGCAGTGCTGAAATGCCCTCGAGACACTGCAGTGATGTAACTCGCCATTGACAATAGTCATGGACTTGGACCGCCGGATTATCTGTCTGGCCAAAACTTTGTCCTCGGGTAACTCACCCCGGGTCATATATGCCAGGTATGGGACCGTCCAATCAGGGATAGCATGAAGAACCGCCACCAATTGAGCCTCTGGGTTGGGAACAGCCAGATCCTCCTCCATTGGTATCTTGACCGACGGGTTATGAAAAACGTCAAGGAAGACATTGGGCGGCTTCGGTTTACACTGAGACCCGAGCCGGCTTAAAGCGTCCGCCGCTTCATTCTTGCGCCGATCAATGTGCTCGACCTGGTAACCCTTGAAGTGACCAGCAATGATATCCACCTCAAGTCGATAAGCCGCCATGAGTGGATCCTTAGAATCCCAAGTATCAGACACTTGCTGAGCCACTAAATCGGAGTCGCCAAAGCAACACACCCGGATTAAGTTCATCTCCTTAGCCATCCGAAGACCGTGGAGCAAGGCCTCATACTCAGCTGCATTGTTAGTACAAGGAAACATCAAGCGGAGAACATAACAAAATTTGTCACCTCGAGGGGAAGTAAGAACCACTCCAGCCCCCGAGCCCTCCAATTGTCTGGACCCGTCGAAGTGAATAGTCCAGTATGTGTTATCCGGTTTATCCTACGGTGTCTGCAACTCTGTCCAGTCATTGATGAAATCCATGAGCGCTTGGGACTTGATAGCTATGCGAGGCATATATTTTAACCCGTGAGGTCCAAGCTTGATAGCCCACTTAGCAACCCGGCCAGTCGCCTCCCTATTTTGAATGATATCTCCCAAAGGGGCGGAACTGATGAAAGTAATGGGATGGCCCTGAAAGTATTGCTTAAGCTTCCAGCTCGCCATAAAAACTCCATACACAAGCTTCTGCCAATGTGGATATCTATGCTTTGACTCAATAAGCACCTCGCTGATGTAATAAACCGACCGCTGAACCGGATACTCCTTACCCGCCTCCTTGCGCTCCACTGATACGTCTCCAATGTATCTACTTTTCCAAACACTTTTGCCCTTGTTTTGGACTCTAACTTGCATGATTTGAATGAAACTAACCCGGACTGACGCTGTTTTCAGCAGAACTGCCATGATGTTGTTTTATGTGTAGAAAACAAAAGTTCTCGGAATGTCCTGAAAATCCACGGAGGCACTTTTTTGGAAAATATAAAAAATACTGGCAAATGAATCAAGACCAGGGGGCCCACACCCTGTCCACGAGGGTGGGGGCGCGCCCACCCCCTGGGCGCGCCCCCTGTCTCGTGGGCCCCTTGACGCTCCACCAACCTCAACTCCAACTCCATATGTTCTGTTTCGCGGAGAGAAAAATCAGAGAGAAAGTTTCATTGCGTTTTACGATACGGAGCCACCGCCAAGCCCTAATCTCTCTCGGGAGGGCTGATCCGGAGTCCGTTCGGGGCTCCGGATAGGGGGATTCATCACCGTCGTCATCATCAACCATCATCCATCACCAATTTCATGATGCTCACTGCCGTGCGTGAGTAATTCCATCATAGGCTTGCTGGACAGTGATGGGTTGGATGAGATTTACCATGTAATCAAGTTAGTTTTGTTAGGGTTTGATCCCTAGTATCCACTATGTTCCGAGATTGATGTTGCTATGACTTTGCTATGCTTAATGCTTGTCACTATGGCCCGAGTGCCGTGATTTCAGATCTGAACCTATTATGTTTTCATGAATATATGTGTGTTCTTGATCCTATCTTGCAAGTCTATAGTGACCTATTATGTGTTATGACCCAACAACCCCGAAGTGACAATAATCGGGATAATTCTTGGTGATGACCGTAGTTTGAGGGGTTCATGTATTCACTATGTGTTAATGCTTTGGTCTGCTCTCTATTAAAAGGAGGCATTAATATCCCTTAGTTTCCGCTAGGACCCCGCTGCCACGGGAGGGTAGGACAAAAGATGTCATGCAAGTTCTTTTCCATAAGCACGTCTGACTATATTCGGATTACATGCCTACATTACATTGATGAACTGGAGCTAGTTCTGTGTCACCCTATGTTATTGCTATTACATGAGGAATCGCATCCGACATAATTATCCATCACTGATCCAATGCCTACGAGCTTTTCACATCTTGTGTTTCGCTTATTTACTTTTCCGTTGCTATTGTTACAATCACTACGAAACCCAAAATTTTTACTTTTGCCACTGTTACCTTTATTATCATACTACTTTGCTACTAAATACTTTGCTGTAGATACTAAGTTATCCAGGTGTGGTTGAATTGACAACTCAACTACTAATACTCAATAATATTCTTTGGCTCCCCTTGTGTCGAATCAATAAATTTAGGTTGAATACTTTACCCTCGAAAGCTGTTGCGATCCCCTAGACTTCTGGGTTATCAAGACTAATTTCTGGTGCCGTTGTCGGGGAACATAGCTCTATTCTCTGAGTCACTTGGGATTTATATCTGTTGATCACTATGGGGAACTTGAAAGTCGAAAGAACCAAGATTTTACCCTCAACTATGAGGGGATATAAGGAACTGCCGTCTAGCTCTGCACTAGATTCTCCTTCTGTTATTAGTAAGCTTGCGACACCTAAACCTTCTACTGCTATGAATTCTGATATGTCGCATGTTATTGATGATGCCACTTCTGCTATGCATGATACTTATGATGAAACTACTTCTGTGCGTGATACTACTTTGCCATTAGGTGAATTTCTTGATGAACAACTTGCTAGGGCTAGAGAGAATGAAATTATTGAAGATGCTATGAGTTCTCCCCCTGGTTATGAGTTACCTGTTGTTCCTGAGGGTTATGTTATGGAAGAGGAAGCTGCTAGAGCTATCTTTGCTTGTAAAGATAGATATGATCTTAAGAAGTTATTAGCTAAATGGAAGCAGCAATCCCTTAATGCTAGAATGAAACCTGACCCCGCTTTTGCTACTTCACATATCCATGTTACTGATAAGGATTATGAATTCTCTGTTGACCCTGAGATTATTACTTTAGTTGAATCTGATCCTTTTTATGGCCTTGAATCTGAAACTGTTGTGGCACATCTTACCAAGTTAAATGATATAGCCACCCTGTTTACTAATGATGAGAAGTCTCGCTATCATATATCCTTAAGATATTTTCATTCTCATTAAAGGGTGATGCTAAGACTTGGTTTAATTCTCTTGCTTCTGGTTGTGTGCGTAGTCCCCAGGATATGATTTATTACTTCTCTGCTAAATATTTCCCTGCTCATAAGAAACAAGCTGCCTTGCGGGAAATATATAATTTTGTGCAAATTGAAGAAGAGAGTCTCCCACAAGCTTGGGGGAGGCTTCTTCGATTACCTAATGCTTTGCCTAATCATCCTCTTAAGAAAAATGAAATACTTGATATCCTCCCAAAAACTGATGCTTCCAAGGACTACTTGGATAGTTGTGCTGGTTGTGTTTTGAGGGAAAGAACAGTCGACGATGCTGAATTACTATTGAATAATATGTTGACTAATTAAAATAATTGGACTCTCCCTGAGCCAATTCCTGAGGCAATTCCTGAACCAATTTATCCAACTCCTGGGCCTATTCCTAACCCACTCCAAAGAAGAGAGGTGTTCTATTTCTCAGTCCTGAAGATATGCAAGAGGCAAAGAAATCAATGAAAGAAAAATGTATAAAAGCTGAAGATGTTAAGAATTTTCCACCTATTGAAGAAATACATGGTCTTAATATACCGCCTGTCGAAGAACCACATTGTCTTGATAACCCGACACAGGTAGTAAAGGTAAATTCTCTCTATAGATATGATAAAGTTGAAATACCCTCTACTAAATTTCATAGCCCATGCTTAGATGAATTTGATGGCTTTATGGCTAGACAAGAAAGTTTTAATGCTTATGTTGGTAGAGAATTAAAGAATAATGCTTTTGAAATAGGACGCTTGAGTGATTATATGGCTAGAGTTAAAGGTGAACTTAAACTCATTAGCGAATATGCTTCTATGGTTGCTACTCAAGCTGAGCAAGTACTTAAAGTTCAAAATGATTTGCTTGATGAATTAAATAATAAACCTGACTTTGCTGTTAGAGTGGCTACTAGAACTGGTAGAATGACTCAGGAACCTTTGTATCCTAAAGGCCACCCTAAGAGAATCGAGCAAGATTCTCAGAGAAATAATTTAGAGGCACCTAGTTCTTCCAAAAAGAAGAAAAAGAAAAACGATAGGACTTTGCATGCTTCTAGTGATCCTGTCGTAGACACACCTGAGAATCCCAATGATATTTCTATCTCTGATGCTGAAACACAATCAGGTGATGAACGTGAACCTAATGATAAAATTAATGATAATGTTCATGTTGATGCTCAACCTAGCAAAAACAATGATGTAGAAATTAAACCTCCCGTTGATCTTGATAACCCACAATCAAAGAATCAACTTTATGATAAGAGAGATTTTGTTGCTAGGAAGCACGATAGAGAAAGAGAACCATGGGTTTAGAAACCCATGCCCTTTCCTCCTAAACCATCCAAGACAAAGGATGATGAGGATTTTGAGCGCTTTGCTGAAATGATTAGACCTATCTTCTTATGTATGCGCTTAACTGATATGCTCAAAGTAAATCCTTATGCTAAATATATGAAGGATATCATCACAAATAAAAGAAAGATACCGGAAGCTAAAATTTCCACTATGCTAGCTAATTATACTTTTAAGGGTGGAACACCAAAGAAACTTGGATATCCAGGGGTACCAACCATACCATGCTCCATTAAAAGAAATTATGTTAGAACTGCTTTATGTGATCTTGGAGCCGGTGTTATAGTTATGCATCTCTCTTTATATCGTAGACTTGAATTGAATAAGTTGACACCTACTGAAATATCTTTGCAAATGGCTGATAAATCAACTGCTATACCTGTCGGTATTTGTGAGGATGTGCCTGTTGTGGTTGCAAATGTCACTATCTTAATGGACTTTGTTATTTTTGATATTCCCAAGGATGATAGTATGTCGATTCTCCTTGGTAGACCCTTTTTGAATACTGCAGGGGCTGTTATTGATTGCAACAAAGGCAATGTCAGTTTTCATGTTAATGGTAATGAGCATATGATACACTTTCCAAGGAAACAATCTCAAGTTCATAGCATCAATTCTATTGGAAAAGTTCCGACTATTATTATTAGAGGTTTTGAATTTCCTCTCCCTATTGTCAAGAAAAAGTATGATATTCTTACTATTGGGGATGTTCATATCCCCATTGAGGTAACTTAGTGTTATTCGAAATTTCTCCGGTTCCGTGTTATTCGGAATGAGTTTGTTAACAAGACTTGATCAACCTTGTTAGTGGATTCATTTTGATGATCATGAGATGGATGAAACTAGAAGGCACAACCTTCTGTACCCTCTTTTTACTTTCTGTTATTTAGAGTAAATAAAGCAAAAATAGTATTATCTGTCTGTTTTCTGAATTATCCGTGCAATAAAAAATATCCCGAAAATAAAAGTGCTCCAAATGCCCTGCAAATTTAGTACGATTTTTTATGAAATATTTGAGGATTTTAGGCACTGAAATCACTACAGGAGGGGCAAGCACCAGGCCACGAGAGTGGAGGGCGCGCCCACACCCCCGGGGCGCCCCCTGTCTCGTGGGCCCCTGGTGGCCCCCTCCACCTATGCCAGCATCCACACACTCCATCTTCTTCCCAAAAAATCCCCATCCAGCTCAAGCACGAGTTCTAGCTCATTTTGCTGTGATTTTTGATCTCCTTGCTCAAAGCTCCATCCACAAAACTGCTTTGGAAGATTGTTGCTTGGTATGTGACTCCTCCATTGGCCCAATTAGTTTTTGTTCTAGTGCTTTATTCATTGCAAATTTTTACTGCATAGGTGACCATGTTCTTGAGCTTGCATGTTAAATTTATGAGGTCCCAAGTAATTCTAATGCATGATATAGGCTCTAGGCACTTGTAGGAGTAGTCGCTACCAATCTTGTTTAGTTTTATTCACTTTTATTTTGAAGTTACTAAAATTTCAGAAATTTTCAGAAAATGTTAAGGAGACTTTTGAGGGGCTCTTCTAGCCAAGGCTCCCAGGAAAAACAAGCTAAAGAGAAGGGAAAAGCCAAGTACAATCTTCCTCGCATAGCGGAAGTACGGCCGTGTGAATGGCCATGCGATAATTTCTTGAAAGAAGCTGGAATTCATGAAGATTTTTATTCTTTGATCGAGAATGCAGGCGTCACCGATTTCCTCCATGATCGGATCGATCAATATCTCTTATTTACCAATACTTGCGTGCAAAACATTTTTTTATTATCCTAAGAAGTCACCGCCTTCAGTATCATTTCACTTATATGATGAATTCAGCGAAATGTCTTTACGTAATTTTTGCGCGGTATGTAGGATACCCTTTGAGGGAAAATTAGAGGAACCACATCGTAAAGATGTGGGTGGCTTTGTTAACACTATCACTGTAGGGGATCCAAAGAAGGGTTCCGATGCGAGAATCTCTAGCATACACTTTCCTGTTTTATGCTACTTTGCCATATTTGCTAGTAGATGCTTGATTGGTCGTGGAAATAGTGGAAACTTCAATGTTCCTGATATTATTATGCTTCACCATGCCTTGTTTGGAGATAATAGTTTTAGTATGGGTGCCGTCATTGCTAAACGGCTAAGCCTGAATCATACAAAAGGCCCCATCTTTGGAGGTATCTATGCTTCACGTCTTGCTAGACATTTTGAGATACCTATTAGGCACCATGAAAAAGAGGAGACAAAATTGCCTCCTTACATTTTTGATTACAAGAGCATGGTAGCGCATGAGTTTATTGTTGACAACAAAGATAAGATGCTCCTGTATAACCTGAGCTTTAATAAGAAACACAATGAGACTATTATTTTGCCTGTGCCTCTGTTGTTTGATTTGATTACAGATAATTTTCTTGTCACACCGGAAGCGGTGTACACACATCGAGGCCAAGCATCCACTCCAGAACCTGAGCCTGAGCCGGAAATTGCACTAGACACTTATCGTGCATCATCTTACTAGTGGGACCCGGAGATGGCCAGCCAGTGGTATCCTGATTACACCTCCCAGTACACCAGGGAGAGTAGCAGCGATCCTTGGCATTAGACCAACTTAGACCAAAAGCCTAATCTTGGGGGAGTATGTATTTCTCATCGACTTTACATTCATGTTCACACACTATTCTAGTTGTCTCTGCTCATACTCTTTCATTGTATTATCCATGCTAGTTTAAACTTCTTTTTCTAGTTTTCTTCTTGTGTGTTTGCTAAACCTTAAGAAAAAGCCAAAAAAATTAGTTAGTTTAATTTCCATGCTTGTAGTACAAATAAAATGAAAACCCAAAAGATTTCTCGTTCTTCTTCTTACTTGTTGGGAGCTTTCCCGTGTAAATAGTTTTATTTTCTTTTCTTTCCTTTGGGGGTCGAGAGTAGAAGACCATATTGAGAATGTTTAGTGGCTCTCATATGCATGATTGTTTATTTAACTTAGAGCCCATATTACATTGTCTTCTCTCTTGAGTTGAATGCTTGCAGATTCCAGCTTAGTCCAATGCACATGCACTATTATTATTATACACATCGTTCGGTCGTGCAAGTGAAAGGCAATAATGATGATATATGATGGACTAATTGAGATGAGAGAAGCTGGTATGAACTCGACCTCTTTTGTTTTTGTAAATATGATGAGTTCATTGTTCCTGTTTCAGCTTATTATGAAGTAAACATATTTGCAATAACATTTAGAGATTATAGTTGCTTGTGCCATGCTTGATTAGGTATGAGTTATAATGGTTTACCATGCTTGCCAACATGCTATTAGAATGATTATGATGTGGTATGATGGGATGCTATCCTCCTTTGACTGAATTGAGTGACTCGACTTGGCACATGTTCACGCATGTAGTTGAAACAAATCAACATAGCCTTCATGATATTTATGTTCATGGTAGATTATATCCTACTCATGCTTGTACTCGGTGTGAATTAATTTTAATGCATGTTTATGACTGTTGTCGCTCTCTCAGTTGGTCGCTTCCCAGTCTTTTGCTAGCCTTCACCTGTACTAAGCGGGAATACTGCTTGTGCATCCAAACTCCTTAAACCCGAAAGTTGTTCCATGAGTCCACCATACCTTCCTATATGCGGTATCTACCTGCCGTTCCAAGTAAATTTGTATGTGCCAAACTCCAAACCTTCAAATGAAATTCTGTTTTGTATGCTCGACAGCTCATGTTTCAACTAGGGCTGCCTATATCTTCCATGCTAGGTGGGTTATTCTCAAGAGGAGTGGACCCCGCTCCTCATTCACGAGAAAGGGCCAGTAACTGGGATGCCCAGTCCCATGATCCAAAAAGATCAAAGAAAATCAAAATAACTAAACAAAACTCCCCCAGGGCTGTTGTTCTCGTTGTTTCGAGCAAGCCATGGATTGATGCTTGTTGGTGGTGGGGGAGTATAAACTTTTACCATTCTGTTTGGGAACTGCCTATAATGCATGTAGTATGGAAGATACAGTCATCTCATAGTTGTTGCGTTGACAGCAAAAGTATGCCGCTCAAAATGTTATTCAATCTCTATTTTAAAACCGAGCTCTGGCACCTCTACAAACCTTGCTTCCCTCTGCGAAGGGCCTATCTATTTACTTTTATGTCGAGTCATCACCTTCTTATTAAAAAAGCACCAGCTGGAGAGCACACTGTCATTTGCATTCATTACTATTGGTTTATATTGGGTATGACTTGACTGGATCTCTTTTACCAGGAATTACAATGTTTAGTCAGTCCTTGATCTTTAAAGGTGCTCTACATTTATGTTTTACGGTCTCAGAAAGGGCTAGCGAGATACCATCTTGTTATATCATGTTATGATTGTTTTGAGAAAGTGTTGTCATCCGAGTTTTATTATTATGGCTCACAAGCTGATTATGCTATTGATATGAGAAATTGTGAGACCTAGGTGTTATTGTGAGTATGGTTAGTTCATAATATTTGCTGAAACTTGAATGCTGGCTTTACATGTTTACAACAACAAGAGAGTTTTTAAAAGTTTTTCTTTATCACTTTCAGTTTATCAACTGAATTGCTGGAGGACAAGCAAAGGTTTAAGCTTGGGGGAGTTGATACGTCTCCAACGTATCTACTTTTCCAAACACTTTTGCCCTTGTTTTCGACTCTAACTTGCATGATTTGAATGAAACTAACCCGGACTGACGCTGTTTTCAGCAGAACTGCCATGATGTTGTTTTATGTGTAGAAAACAAAAGTTCTCGGAATGTCCTGAAAATCCACGGAGGCACTTTTTGGAAAATATAAAAAATACTGGCAAAAGAATCAAGACCAGGGGGCCCAAACCCTGTCCACGAGGGTGGGGGCGCGCCCACCCCCCTGGGCGCCCCCCTGTCTCGTGGGCCCCCTGACGCTCCACCGACCTCAACTCCAACTCCATATATTCCGTTTCACGGAGAAAAACATCAGAGAGAAAGTTCCATCATGTTTTACGATACAGAGCCGCCGCCAAGACCAAATCTCTCTTGGGAGGGATGTTCTGGAGTCCGTTCGGGGCTTCGGAGAGGGGGATTTGTCGCTGTCGTCATCATCAACCATCCTCCATCACCAATTCCATGATGCTCACCGCCGTGCGTGAGTAATTCCATCATAGGCTTGCTGGATGGTGATGGGTTGGATGAGATTTACCATGTAATCAAGTTAGTTTTGTTAGGGTTTGATCCCTAGTATCCACTATGTTCTGAGATTGATGTTGCTATGACTTTGCTATTCTTAATGCTTGTCACTAGGGCCCGAGTGCCATGATTTCAGATTTGAACCTATTATATTTTCATGAATATATGTGTGTTCTTGATCCTATCTTGCAAGTCTATAGTCACCTATTATGTCTTATGATCCAACAACCCCGAAGTGACAATAACCGGGATACTTCTCGGTGATGACCGTAGTTTGAGGAGTTCATGTATTCACTATGTGTTAATGCTTTGGTCCGGTTCTCTATTAAAAGGAGGCCTTAATATCCCTTAGTTTCCGCTAGGACCCCGCTGCCACGGGAGGGTAGGAAAAAATATGTCATGCAAGTTCTTTTCCATAAGCACGTATGACTATATTCGGAATACATGCCTACATTACATTGATGAACTGGAGCTAGTTCTGTGTCACCCTATGTTATAGCTATTACATGAGGAATCGCATCCGACATAATTATCCATCACTGATCCAATGCCTACGAGCTTTTCACATCTTGTGTTTCTCTTATTTACTTTTCCGTTGCTATTGTTACAATCACTACAAAACTCAAAAATATTACTTTCGCCACTGTTACCTTTATTATCATACTACTTTGCTACTAAATACTTTGCTGCAGATACTAAGTTATCCAGGTGTGGTTGAATTGACAACTCAACTGCTAATACTCATTAATATTCTTTGGCTCCCCTTGTGTCGAATCAACAAATTTGGGTTGAATACTTTACCCTCGAAAGCTGTTGCGATCCCCTACACTTGTGGGTTATCGTCCACCACAATAGCCACGCTGACAGCCCAGGCGTTAGCAGCCACATATAACAGCAATGGTTCTTTATCAATGGGGGCAGCAAGAGGAGGCGGCTCGGCTAACTGCTTCTTTAGATCCTCAAACGCCGCATTAGCAGCATCACTCCAGACAAAGTTGTCTGTCTTTTTCATCATCTGATATAGATGGATCACCTTCTCTCCCAACCGGATGATAAACCGGCTTAGTGTTGCAATATGACCCGCCAGACGTTGAACGTCGTTGATGCACGCCGGTTTAGCCAGGGACGTGATAGCCTTAATCTTTTCTGGATTAGCCTCAATGCCCCTGTTGGACACAAAAAACCCAAGAGTTTGCCTGCCGGTACACCAAAACCACACTTGGCCAGATTAAGCATCATCTTATAAACCCTGAGATTATCAAAAGTTTCCTTCAAATCAGCTATTAACATCTCTGCTTTACTGGATTTCACCATGATATCTTCCACATAAGCATGAACATTGCGCCCAATCTGATTATGAAGACAATTCTGCACACACCGCTGATAAGTCGCCTGGGCACTCTTGAGCCCAAAAGGCATAGACACATAGAAGAAGGCTCCAAAGGGAGTTATAAAAGTTGTCTTCTCCTGGTCCTTAACTACCATTTTGATCTGATGATAACCAGAATAAGCATCCAGAAAGCTCAAACGCTCACAACCCACCGTAGCATCAATAATTTGATCAATACGAGTGAGAGCAAAGGGATCAGCCAGACAAGCCTTGTTCAAGTCTGTGTAATCACACACATACGCCAAGTGCCGTTCTTCTTAAACACTAGCACCGGGTTAGCCAACCACTCAGGATGAAAAACCTCCACAATAAACCCTGCTGCTAAGAGCCGGGCTACCTCCTCACCAATGGCCTTGCATCTCTCTTCATTGAAATGGCGGAGAAACTGCTTGACCGGTTTAAACTTGGGATCGATATTAAGAGTGTGCTCAGCGAGTTCCCTCGGTACACCTGGCATGTCAGAAGGTTTCCATGCAAAGATGTCCCAGTTCTCACGTATGAACTCGATGAGCACGCTTTCCTATTTTGGATCTAGATTAGCGCTGATGCTAAACTGCTTGGATGAATCGCCAGGAACAAAATCAACCAGTTTAATCTCATCAGCCGATTTAAACTTCAAAGCCGGATCATGCTCTGTAGTTATTTTTTTAGAGAAGTCATATCTATCGGATCAACATAGTCCTTATAAAACTTCAATTCCTCTATTGCACAAACTGACTCAGCATAAGCCGCATCACCTTCCTCACATTCCAAAGCAATCTTTCAGCTTCCATGTACTGTGATGGTCCCCTTATGACTCGACATCTTGAGCTGCAGATAAACATAACACGGCTTTGCCATGAACTTAGCATAAGCCGGCCGCCCAAACAGGGCATGGTACGGACTCCTGATTTTCACCACTTCAAAATTCAATGTCTCTGACCTTGAATCATGCTCATCTCCAAAAGCAACCTCCAGAGCTATCTTACCAACCGGGTAAGCCAATTTACCAGGCACCACACCGTGAAAAATGGTGTTCGATGGTTTAAGATTCTTATCTGTCAACCCCATGCGACGGAAGGTTTCATAATACAAAATGTTGATACTGCTCCCGCCATCCATGAGCACCTTGGTGAACTTATAACCCCCAACCTGAGGTGCCACCACCAAAGCTAGGTGACCCGGATTATCAACCCGGGGCGGATGATCCTCTCGACACCACACAATAGGCTGTTCAGACCAGCGCAAAAAATGCGGTACCGCCGGTTCAACGGAGTTCACTGCCCTTTCATGAAGCTTCTGATCACGCTTGCACATGCTAGTGGTGAAGACATGATACTGCCCATTATCCAATTGCTTAGTGTGGCTCTGGTAACTCGACTGTTGCTGCTGCTGACCTCCCTGTTGATTATAACCACCCTAGTTGCCATGATTGCCTTGGTTGCCATGTCCACCTTGATTACCTTGAAAACCTGAACCAGAACTGCCTCCACCGTAACCCGGCCCCTGAGACCCGAGTCCTGAACTGCTGGACGGTCCATGATCATATCGGAAGAGATCCGAGTTTTTGAACTCCCTCATAATAAAGCAATCCTTCCAGAGATGTGTAGCCGGCTTTTCTCGCGTCTCGTGCCTTGGGCAAGGCTGATTTAACAGGCGCTCAATATTGACACCTAATCCTCCACTCCGTGGGGCGGTCTACCCTTACGATGCTGGCCATTGTCCTGCGCATTGGTGTTACCCACAAAATCTGAATTACTATCTGCTTTACGCTTACCATTGTTCCCATGACCCGTCTGGTTATGTTGCTGCCCTTTCACACCAGCATTCTTCTTTCCCTTCCTCAGCTTCTCATTGTCAGACTCGGGATCCTTGGTACTATCAGAATCGACATACTTACCAGAGCTGCCATAAGTGTTCCCATGTCATTGCAGTGACGCTTGAGCCGTCCCAACTTTAGCTTTAGAGGCTTAAACCGGCAATCACCCTCCAAAGTTATGACTGCCGAATCGGCATTGATGCGTTCCGATGAATGCAAGATCTCCGAAACCCGGCGCACCCAATGGGTTGTTGATTCGCCTTCTTCTTGAACACAGGCGGCCAGGTCCACAATTGACATGGGTTGCTTGCACGTGTCCTTGAAATTTGTTATAAACCGGGCTTTTAACTCGGCCCATGACCCAATGGAGTTAGCCGGCAAACTTTTCAGCCAAGTGCGAGTTGTTCCATCCAGCATCATGGTGAAGTATTTCGCGCGTGCCGCTTCATCCACATCCAGCATCTCCATTGCTGTGTCATAACTTTTGACACATGACTCGGGGGGTAAATCAGCGGTGTAATTGGGCACCTTACGTGGACCCTTGAAATCCTTGGGTAGCCGCACATTGCGTAGAGTCGGGGTGAGACACGGTATCCCTCAAGAGCTGAAAGCAATACCTCGCTCCACTGACGTTGTCGGAGGAACCAGAGTAAGATGACGGTCCGCGTACTGTGCTGCTAACTCGGCTTCTCGACGCGCTCTACCATTATCCACCACGTCCTCAGCATTTGCACCATTGCGCGCCGGATTAGGCCCTCGAGGGGTGTCACGGTTCCGCGCACTGCTTG
This sequence comes from Triticum aestivum, assembly GCF_018294505.1. NCBI lineage: Eukaryota > Viridiplantae > Streptophyta > Magnoliopsida > Poales > Poaceae > Triticum > Triticum aestivum. The sequence continues at coordinate 425,348,302 of NC_057804.1, forward strand.
ACACTGCCAGTTCATCAATGTGCCTGTTGTAACTCCTGCTCGGGCGAGGGTTTGAATGAATTCTGTCTCGACTATACGAATAAGCCTGCTGATGAACCATAGCTGTTTGAAGAAGATCTCTGGCCCGCCGCGTCTCAACCGCTGCTGGAACTCACCCTCCATTGGAATGGCTGCCAGCCGCGATGCCGCAGCAATCATGTTATCCAAAGGGGTGGAGAAGTGACCCGGCGATGTCGGCATGTACTGTGGCGGGTCATGGGTCTGTCGAGCCGGGTCCGTCACCCGTGGTTGATCCGGTGCTCCTGCCCAGGTGCTTCCATCCGGTTTACCGCTGCCGGATTACTGGGTCCTTCTCCTAGCATGTTGAAAAGATTCATTTCTTCATAAACCAGCGGCAGACGAGACCGATGCCTCCTCCTCAACACGCCGTTCGAAGCGTTCTGATCCAGCATTAGCCGGTAACCTCCGCCTGAATCCACTATGACTGGGCATCTAAAGCGGCCCGCTCATCAGCCATCCTGGTTTCCTCAGCCACCAAGTACTCCTTGGCCCGAGTTATCTGATCTCGTAGCTTTGTCACCTCCGTGTTATGCTGATCTTGATTCTCTAGGGTAACCTCTATGGTCAGTAATGTCATCCAGGCATCCAATAAACCGGACAGGACTTGAGCCGGCCGGCGCATGGGGCCTCTTGCCCTGGCTGTGATTCAGAAATCATCGCTGCTGTAGTTGATGACTGCAGCGTGGGCTGCGTACCGGCCATGAAGATCGCAACCCGGTTCTACGGTTCAAGGGGGTCCGAAATGCTGTCGCCATCAGAACAGCCCCCAAACCGGCCATCTTGCAGTTGGTACAGTGACTCGGTCTCACCGGTGGATGACTCGCCATCTGAATAAACAACTGTCTCACCATCGGACACCGGTTTAGACTCCGCATCATTGATGAACCCTACGAACGCACGCTTCATGGCAGGCTGAACCCGGGCAGGGCTTGCACGCTGAGCCGTCTCGATGAGGTCGGCGCAGATATCTGGCTCAGGGCCCAGTTTGCCGATCTTGCCAATGAAGACGTGAATTCCTCCAAAGGGGACCCGATACCTGTACTCGATTGAGCCGGCATCGGGGCCCCAGCCTGCATCATTGATGTAGAGCTTGCTGTGATGACTCTTGGTCACCCGGCCCACTGCATATCCCTTGAGTCCTTCAAAATTGCCCTTTAAGAACTCGAAACCATAGTGCGATAGCCCCATGGTGGGCGCCAACTGTCGTGGAATTATCACGTCAGATGTCCTAGTGTGAGGACTTAGTCGTGGAGCCATCATAACGAGATTAGCTTAAAGGGGTTAAATCGGACAAAGGACACGGGGAGTTTATACCGGTTCGGCCCCTTGCGGTGAAGGTAAAAGCCTACAATCCAGTAGTGGTGGAATTGATGGGGTCTCGATGAGCAGGGAGCGAATCCGCTTTACCTATCTCTTGAGTTGTTGTTTCTTGTCCCTGAACCGCCACCGGGTCGTCCCTTTATATACACAGGTTGACACCCGACGGTTTACAGAATCCCGAGGCTGGCTCATACACGTGTCCGCCTCGGTTTCTACCTTTTCCTATCTTACAATACAAGTTACATATTTCATGGTGGTTTATTTCTACGGGCCTTAACCCGCCTTTGGGCCTTGGGCCTTTAACTTATCAAATAGTAAAGCGCCATACTTCTTGTCTTCATGGGCTTCAATACGGATGACTCCTTATGAGTATAATCCGGCCCCTCCTAGGTGGTTTATACTCAGTAGTTATATCCCCAACTGATTCTTAGGTGTGTCAACAACAGTTTCACTAGAAGCATGCAAAGTCCTATCATTTTTCTTTTTCTTCTTTTTAGAAGGACTAGGTGCATCTACATTATTTTTCTTAGAATCTTGCTCAATTCTCTTAGGGTGGCCCTCAGGATACAAAGGTTCCTGAGTCATTTTACCCCCTCTAGTCATAACTCTAACATCATTATCATTTCTTTTATTATTAAATTCATTGAGCAAATCATTTTGTGCTTTAAGCACTTGTTCTACTTGAGTGGTAACCATAGAAGCATGTTTACTAATGAGTTTAAGTTCACCTTTAACTCTAGACATATAACCACTCAAGTGTTCAATCATATAAGCATTACGTTTCAAGTGTCTACACTACAAAAAAAGACACATCCGTGACATTTTGGGCCGAACGAAATTTTTTTTTGTCATACATATGACACTTCTATGACGATAATTGTGAAAAAACCCGGTATCATCATAGATGTGGTGGGATCCTACTTCTATGACAAAAAATCATGACAGAAAATGGGATTTTCGTCCTGGGCAGGCTGGAGACGCAGCTGCATGACATTCTTTGGGCCGTCCATGACAGAAAAAACCGTGGTAGAAGCAAGGGGGAGGAAAATTTCGGGGTGTTGCCGGTTACGGTGGGAGGTCGGGGGCGGAGCGATGCGCGTTTCTCTCGTGCATACGCACGTGTGTGCAAGGTGTTGGCTCTAACAGAAGCCGAGCAAGGCGTTGGGCTCTAACTGAACCCGAGCGATTGCACTGCAGGCTACGCGTTACTGAACCCGAGCGATCGATCGATGGCTGTTAACTGAACCCAATGGAGCGATTCCTTCGCTATTGATGCTAACTGAAGCCGATCAATGCTGCCTCTGGGATGAACAGTG
>NC_057804.1:425351498-425373671 GCF_018294505.1 Triticum aestivum
TGTAGGAGGTCTGTTTCGTCCGTTTTGCGGTACGCCACACCCCTCCCGATCAACAGGACCCCCCGTTCCGAACGTAGGAGGTTCGTTTCCTCCGTTTTGCGGTACGCCAGGCCCCTCCCGATCAATAGGACCCCGTTTCGAACGTGGCTGGTCGAACACAAGGCCGTTTCCTCCGTTGTGCGGTACGCCAGGCCTCGTTTCCATCGCCTGTTCCATCCAAGCCCTCGCGATGAACACGACCACACATTCCATTCCGACCCAGCCGGTTGGCTCCCCATGAACACGACGACGATGCTGTTTCTCCGTTCCGACCCAACCATATACATATGCGCGAGTAGGCGTTTGAGACCCTGCCCATATGTACGTACGTGGCCGTATTTTCTTTCTTGCATCGTCGCCACTGTACGTACGTGTACATGCTACGTGCGCGCCTCTACTATGACACGTGCGCGCCTCTACATCTACGACATGTGCGCGCCTCTACATCGACCAGTATGTACGTACATGTTCGCGACCAGAATGACAACGCTACGTATGCTTCGACCAGGTGGGTCCCGACTGTCAGGCACTTCCTTGCGTGTGAAGATGTAGCTGGTGGGTCCGAGCAGTCAGGGGGGCGAATCGTTTTTTTTGCCCGGACGCACTTCCTTGCGTGCGAAGGTGTAGCTGGTGGGTCCCAGCAGTCAGGGGGAAACGTTTTTTTCGCGAAATATGGTGGCCCGTCCGGTGGGTCCCCGGTGTCAGGTGGAAGAATAATTATTTTGCGCGTAGTAAGGAGGCATTTCCTTGCTGCGGTCGTGGACCCAGCTGTCAGCCTCTCCACGTACAGTCCACGTCCGATGGAAGCCGTTCCTTGACCACGTTGACCACGCCGCGCCGAGAGCACCAAGGCGGTGGACGACGGCGAGGCCTAGGAAGGGGACGACGCGGCAGTGGGTGCCCATGCGTAGAGGAGTACGAGGGTTCACTGGTTCGCTGCGGTGTGAGGCTGTCGTCGCCGTAGAATAACAGGGGGTGTGGGTGAGTAGAGGGATGGCCTGGCCAGCGGTGGGAGTAGTAGGGGGCGGTGAGGCCTCCGCCACATCGCAGTCGGCCACGGGAGGCAGGAGCACGAGGCACGACCGGCGCTGGTTTGGGCGGCTGGAGCAAGAAGACCAGAGGTTGAAGAAGCACTACGGTCGTTGGATGGACATCGTACGGTCACTGGAGCTAGAATCGTGCATATTGACTAAGTTGACAAAGCCCTCCGTCCCCGTCAACTTAGTAGGCCCACAAGTCAGCCTGCCACTATACTGGGTCCCAGCTAACAGGGGGAGTATTCATTTTTTTTGTGCGTAATAAGGAGGCACTTCCTTGCGTGCAAAGATATAGCTGGTGGGTCTGAGCTGTCAGTGGCGGTAATGTTTTTTTCATGAAATACTGAGGTCCTTTCGATGGGTCCCTGATGTTAGGTGGACGAATCATTATTTTGCACATAATAAGGAGGCATTTCCTTGCGTGCGGCCGTGGACCCAGCTGTCGGCCTCTCCATGTACAATCCACTTCAGATGCATGTCGGTCATTGACCATGTTGACCAGGCCGTGTCGAGAGCACCAGGGCGATGGACGATGGCGAGGCCTAGGAAGGGAACGACACAGAGGCAGGGAAGACTCAGCAGTTGTTTCCCACGCGGAGGGGAGTACGACTGAACAAGGGTTTACTGGTTCGTCTGCCGTCGCCGGAGAATAACAGCAGGTGTGGGTGAGTAGAGGGATGGCTAGGCCAGCGATGGGAGTACGATGGGGCGGTGAGGCCTGCGCTGTAGCATAGCCGGCTGCGCGGAGGAGGGAGCAGGCAGTCCCGCCGGCGCTTGTTTCAGCAGCTGGAGCAGGAAGAGCAGAGATTGAAGAAGCACGATGGCCGTTGGTTGGCCATCCAACAGTCACTGCTTGTGCGTCAACCTTTTTTTAGGAAAGCCTCAAATCTGTGGAAAACAGCATACAACCCATCTGCCATTATTTCTAATAATTTACAGCCCATTTGCTAATTCTTAAGGTTTTTTTGGAGCCCATATTCTTTTTGTTAGCATTACAGCCCATATTGTGGCCACGCTTAAAAAATTATACGAAATTTTGCATATTTCGGTGCGGTCCGAACTATTTTTAATCCCAAAATTTTGACTCACATTCAAACTGATTTTAAAACTAAATGTATATCAATATAAAATCCAACAAATTCTCCACGCATAAAAATTAATCTAATTTAAATCTCAAAATAAAAAAAAGATATTTGAAACTAATTGCCGCTTTGATGTGTTTTAAAAATGTACAACCCATTTCTCCTTACTGATGGGCCATTTTCTCGGCCAGCCGAATGAAAGCTCTCCTCATCTTGAAAGATTTGCAGCCCAACAGGCCTGACAAAGCGACTTTGGCAAATCACAAAAAAACTGGGCTGTGGCCGTGGACCCAGCTGTCAGCCTCTCCACGTACAGTACTCTTCTGATGGAAGTCGTTCCTTGACCACGTTGACCACGCCACGCAGAGAGCACCACGGCGATGGACGACGGCGAGGCCTCGGAAGGGGAAAACGTGGAGCCGGGGAAGACGCGGCAGTGGAAGCCCGCGCGGAGGGGAGTACGAGGGTTCACTGGTTCAGCTGCGGTGTGAGGCTGCCGTCGCAGCAGGGCCTGGCCAGCGGTGGGAATAGTAGGGGGCGGTGAGTCCTCCGCGGCAGCACAGCCGGCCACGGGAGGCAGGAGCATGAGGCACGACCGGCGCTGGTTTGGGCGGCTGGAGCAAGAAGACCAGAGGTTGAAGAAGCACTACGGCCGTTTGATGGACATCGTACGGTCACTGGAGCGAGAATCGTTCATATTGACTAAGTTGACAAAGCTCTTCGTCCCCGTCAACTTAGTAGGCCCACAAGTCAGCCTCCCACCAAGGTGGGTCCCAGCTAGCAGGGGAGTATTCATTTTTTTGTGCGTAATAAGGAGGCACTTCCGGTGGGTCCGAGCTGACAGCGGGGGGGATGTTTTTTTCGCGAAATACGGTGGCCCAATAGGTGGGTCCCAGCAGTCATGGGGCAAATGTTTTTTCGCAAAATATGGTGGCCCGTCCAGTGGGTCCCTGCTGTCAGTTGGAGGAATCATTATTTTCTGTGTAATAAGGAGGCACATACTTGCTGCGGTCGTGGACCCAGCTAAGACTCTCCACGTACAGTATACTTCCGATGGAAGTCGTTCCTTGACCACGTTGACCTCGCTGCGTTCCGTTGCATGCATGTGTCCATGGGGTGGTGCGTCCCCACTGTCAGCCTCTCACGTACAGTCATCTTCCGATGACTCTCGGTTGTTGACCACGTTGACCACACCGTGCCGAGCGCACCCAGACTGTAACGACCCGGAGATGGGGAAGATGGGGCAGTGGAGTCGCAGATGGAGAGGAGTGGGAAACTTCACTGGATTGGGTGCGCGGCAGCACAGCCGCGGTGCCGCCCACGGGAGACAGGAGCAAGAACAGAGGTTGAAGAAGGAGCACGGCTGTTGGATTAACATCCAACGGTCCAGCTACTAGAATCGTTTATTGATTAAGTTGAGAAAGCTGTGCGTACATGTCCGCTTAGCAGGCCCACAAGTCAGTCACCAAATCTGACGGGTCCCAGCTGTCAACGGGATGAATAATTTTTTTCGCAAAACAAGGAGGCACTTCCTTCCGTGCGAATATACAGCCGGTGGGTCCCAGCTGTCAGGTGGAGGAAACATTTTTTCAGCTTAATAAGGAGGAACTTTCCTTGCGTGCGACCATGGACCTCGTGGGTCCCAGCCATCAGGCTCTCCATGTACAGTCCTCTTCCGATGACTCTCGTTTGTTGACCACGCCGCATTGAACACAGCGAGGCGGTGGATGACGGCGAGGCTCCGGACGGGAACGACTCGGAGATGGGAAAACGCGGCAGTGGAGTCGTAGATTGAGAGGAGGAGAAGAGTTATAACTGGTTCTGTTGCAATTCATATCAAACTCAGGTTCACAGGACACGTTCGTATTCATAGCCAACATTCACTATCAACAACTCAAAAGATTCATATATACACAAGCTCAGCATATCTATGCATCCAAATGATTGATAGATCACACGACAATATTCATACATAATTCACAAAAAGATTCAGATATACACATGTTCAGTATGTTTATGCATCCAAATAATTGAGATCACAACCAATATGATCCATGGATGAACTTTAATTACCTAGGGTACAGACTGGTAAATGGTGTTCAATCAGAGGTATTTCTTGCTAAAATTAGTTCTTGTACGAGTAAACTTTCGAGTACATAAGAGGCAGCACAGACAATCTGAACTTTGCTTGTAGGTTTATCCTCAAATAGTGGCCTCGTGCCGACGGAGGTTTGAGCAACTTGGCCACTACTTTCATCCAACTAGTTTACTGGCTCATCTTGGTCCTGTATCTCACCAAAATTCTACATTGCAGATGAGAAAGGAGGCGGTTGAGAAAATGAACCACCCAAATTTTTTGTGCAGTTCAACTGAAATGGAGCATCCTTAGCGTGCAGACTGATTAAGCCCCAGATGAATATACGCGTCAACTAACTTGTTTGGAATCTTTAGACTCCATGCCATATAGTTCGCTACCATATGTGCCGATAACCAAAAGGCACAAGTTGGGACCAAAGACTGGACTACATTTTTCTGGGCTATGCACCAAGCAATATTTTTGGCGTTCACTCTCCTAATACTTGGAGTTTGACAATTGGTTGACGCTGGTTGATACTCGAATGAATATAGGCACTTCTTGTCAACATCGATGCTTGTCTGAGTGAACTTTGGAGTACATAGCAGCAGAATAAGTACCTGTCCATCTGATCATTTTGTGCAGTTCTACTGAAATCACCCGATGTAATGATTTGCCTGCGAGTTCAGGCTCCAAATTACTCCTTTATGAGATCGGCAAACAGTAGCACAATACCAAATTACCAATACATATGACAGGCACAATAATCAGGATAAAGACCAGTACCAACCTGTGTGAGGTAGCATATCAATTACTATTTACTTTGACTGGAAGCCGATATAACCCAAGCGACTGACAGCAAAGGAAGAAAGCAAGCGAAGATTAGCGACTGACAAGAAAGGACGGAAGCTGTTGAGGCAATGAAGCACCCAAAGTTTTTGTGCAGTTCCACCAAAATCGAGCATCCCTGTTGGCACATATATTGAGAGAGTGAGATTACTGTAATAGTGGGACTAGTTGATGAAACATACACTAACAAATAGAAGCACCCTCATTATCTTAATGGGTAAAGTTAGCAACATAGTAGTCTTGCTTAAAGAGAGGTATTAGTTTATTTAATCAGTGCCAATTAGCTCAACTCAACACTCAAAGCATTGCCATTTATCATAGGTTGCAAAACTTAAAAGTGCAAAGATAAAGGAGTTTCTCATGACAGTAGCACGATACAAATAGAGATGACATCAAACTAATATGGATGAAGGCCTTAGGCCCGTACCAACCTGAGAAAAAAAGCTTATTCATGTAGTCCCATAAGAGATGATAAAGCACTCACTGGAATCACACAATAGTATATATTTTTGTGCACTTCAAATGTATGGTTGAAATCACTCTTGTTTACCAGTGCTAAGATTATATCGAAAGATTATCAAGAACTTCCAGCAGAGTTAAAGCACTGGCTGGGATACAGTTCATTGTATTGTCTTGTGTAGTTCCACTAAAATGTATGATTGGCACAACATGATCCCTGTTTGCACAAGTAGGAACAAGGTGAAACCTTCATTAGCTTAGTGAGAAAGGATAGGAAGACATTAGCATATTACTCAAACAGTAGCATCAAATTCATGATGGATAATACACAAAACATTGCCTCATTGAACCAATGGCAATAAATTGACATGCAAAACAATAGCACTATTATGTCATGACACTAATAATATTCCCTCCCTGCTCCACCACATGATTCACCTCCATAGACAAACATTCACACGTACATGATTCAGCATAGGGTCCTACTAAAGATTTGTTTAACTCCAACAGGAAAATTAGGCAGTAATAAATTAGTGGTACTTAAGTGCTCCTAATTAATTAAGTGAGACAGCAGAAGTGGAAGGGCTCCCTGTAGGATCATCTCACATGTAAGGTAGTCGTTGCCGGAGCCCTTGAATAGCCTCGACTGAGGCCTCTGGCTTCAGCAAGATCGCCTTTGCACTGTTTCTTCTTCTTCTTCTTCCTCTTCATGCTATGTTTCTCTTTCTCCTCACCAGTTGGTGAAACCAAGTACATGATTGGCCTTCTAATTCAGAATTGGTTTTGTCAGTGAGGGAGTACAAGTGTACTAGTAAAAAACAACATTATTTTCTCATGGCAGTCGGAAAATAGAGATGAACACATGCATTAAATATCATTCTTACCTAAAGGAAGGTTATGGCGCCAATATGGATGATGAGGATTGGAACACAGATCTCCCTTTGTGCAGTTTCACCAAAATGAACCAACTATTCCATATGACATTCCAGTTAAACAGCACAAAAGTCACTTCTTTTAAGAAGTTTTGTGCAGTGCACCAAAAGGTCACAACAGCAACCAGGTGAACTGGATATCCCTGTTTGCACAAAAAGGCACAGAGGAAACAGTCAGAGTCTCAAACAATTACAGGCAAAAACATTTGGCTAAACTTGTCAGAGTCTCAAACAATTACAGGTAAAACAGTGGCATGGCTTTATTTTTACCAGGGACATTATATTAAGAACATCTAAGGCTGCGTTCGGTTCACAAGTTTGGTGCAGGATTTTCGTAGGAACACAATTCCTACCGTATTCTTTCCCTTCCAACCGTTCGGAACACGGGAAAGGTGAATAGTGTTTCATAGGAAAGCTGGTCTGGTAGTACTGATTCCATCGGATTAGTAACATCCACGTGCTGCTCATTTTTTGGGCGGAAGCCCGAGGCAGGCGCTCGCTGCCATGCGTTAGACAGGTTGATGTGTTGTGTTTGCCGGAATAAAAAAATCAACCTATGTGTGGTACGTGAGGTGAGGACAAGAGTAGTCACTGTGCAGCTGAATAAACAAATAGCATCTCATACTGCCAAGCATGCTACTCTAAAAAACAAATCTGTACATTTCGTAGTCCATCCGAACACATTCTCTTGAGAGTTTCCTCCGGTTCGCTGTTCCATAGTTTTATACCTACATTCCTTTCCTATTCCTCTATTTTCATCAAGACCTATGTTTTCTGCCCCTTTATTCCGACCGGAGCCTAAATATTTGGTATAAGGGCATGGGACAGTGGGTGCACCAGCAGTACAACACCATGTATGTAAAGAGGGGCATAAAGTGGTGATTCATAGTTTGTTGCCCTGAGAAACAAACATCCAAGAAACATATCTGGGTTGGTCCCATTTTTGTTCACTCTAGCCACCTACTCCTATGTGTGGATAGCAAATCTAGTCCTGGTCATACCACTGTGTACATCGTTACCCCTATATTTCCCTTTTCGACCAAGAGACCGGTTGGATTACCAGTCTGTACTACTTTCATCCCCTTTCCTTCCTGTTTGTACCAAGTCCGATGTACATACTAAATTCCCCCACCCCCACTTTATTTCAATGACAAGTATTTTCGGACGGAGGGAGTACAAGATTCGACTCCATGAAGTAGCTTTACGTCTAACAATAAAAAAAAGGTGACGTTGGACCATCCGATCGAGAGGGCCTGAGAGGTAGAAAATGATGCACATGCAGTGACGTAGCGAGCTGGGGAAGTAGAGCTAAGGCGGTTTCGAACGAAGATATACCTGAAGGTCGTCGGGATGTGGATAGGTGGGCGGCGGGAGGCCGGATCCGACCACAGGCAACGAGAAGGGATCGGAGGACCTCCCACGCCGGCGCTCGACCAGAGATAATGGTGCGGCCAGCAGTGGGTCTCCTCCCTCGCTGTTGACGACGGCCTAAATGTTGCCCCTCCTCCCCTTCACTGGCGGAGGGGGATACGTCCGGATCTGTAACCAGCGGTGAGGATAGAAAGCCAGTGTTTTTTGAAGGGAGAAAGATAGGGTTACTACCCCTATCTTGTTTATATCTGGAGAGGATGAGAGTGTGTGAATAGAGCAGCCCTAGCAAGCAAGCGCAGAGGCTCCGGCCTATATATAAGTAGTGGGGTAGTTTTCCTTTTTCACTCCATCAAAACAATCATTTAAAATTGTGTACTATACTACATGCCAGGTCACGGTTTTTTTAGTTGTTGATTGTTTTTTGAGATAGCTACCCGCTTGTTCCAAGTGGTGTTACGGTGTGCCAGGTCGCACTTTGTATTGTTCAATTCTGGTAGTACTACAAGTCCCTCCATTAAATGAACAACCACCCCCTCGTAAAAATTGTGAACAAGCCCACGGCTAAAATTAGCGAAAACGTGGGTTGCCCCAACATGCATTATTATTTATATTTTCTACTCCCTCCATTCCTAAATATAAGTCTTTTTTATTAGCCACACCTAAGACAAGAATTTTTTTTATTAGCAGTGAACCCCACATGTCATAGACACAAAAATTGTGGCAAGATTCCCTTAGGCAAGCCAAAGTGTGTCTAACAATTTGAGCAACTCAGGTTAGGCAAGTGTGGCAAGTGTGGGAAAAATAATGTGGCAACATAAGACAAACATAGTCACAATCCAAACAGCCCCGTGATTTTTTGTGACATGCATGAAAATTTGGTTAGTTAAATTTATAGTCAAAATTTGGCAAGGTGCATCAAATCAACACATGCAAGTATCAAAAGGAAAGTCACGGCATGCATGCATGCGTTGTACTCCCTCCGTTTCCAAATATAAGTCTTTTTAGAGATTGCAACAAGTGACTACTCCCTCCGTTCCTAAATGTAAGTCTTTTTAGGGATACCACTACAAACTACATACGGATGTATATAGACATATTTTAGAGTGTAGATTCACTCATTTTGTTTCGTATGTACTCCAGTTCATAGTGAAATCTCTAAAGAGACTTATATTTTGGAAGGAGGGAGTACATACGAAGCAGAATATGTCTACTCCTACATACGAAGTAGCCCATTTGAAATGTGTAAAAAGATTTTTATCGAATGCAGTGCTTTGATGTGTCGTGTCAACTCGTACAAGCCCGAGAAATTTGATTACTACGACGCCCTCTCCCTCGCAGACTAAGTTCCGGTGCCTTAACTGCACCTGCCTTTGGCTGCATGACAGGTGGGCCAACCACCTGTTGGGCCCACCTGTCATGGACGCAAAGGCAGGAGCAGTAAGTAGAAGCTTTCGCTACACGCTATCCCTCCCGCACGAGGTGGACGAACATGCAGCAGTGGATTCGATACTGTAGAAGTAGGAGTAACATCATTGTTCGTCTTCTCGAAGAGGCGAAGAGCCAAGTGCAAACCGAACGTGGCAGTTGCGAACGCTCGCGTGGTGCGGTTCCTTGGAGTACTAGCCAGGCTCTTGCATGAGACAAAATTGCTATTGTTTAACAATTAAACTCCATTATCCATTGGTTGATACTCATTCTGCATAGGTCCATGCGCTTAGCACCGTTTCCTCCTGGGGTCACCAATGTTTATTTGCTAATTAATAGCATTCCATGCAATGAACTAGCCATTGCAAGTCATTAAAAGCATGCACACCTCTCATCTCTTATTGGTTGAGACGTATGTCAAGAAACAAGAAACAAGGTAGAAGTTAATGCACCGCGCCTAAGTGTTTTGGGACTATTTGGTTTTCGTAAGATGACTTACACACCTAGATGGAGGGAGTAGTATAGACCTGTAAAGTGGAAAGGAGTATTTGCCTTTCTAGATTTCAACAAGTGACTAGACTTCGGCTAAAAAAAACAAGTGACTAGACTACACCGTGTGCAGTACCCCCTCCCCTCCGGTTTATAGGGCTCAAATCTCAAATCTCATGAACCAAGGCATTTTGCGATTGGAGGAATGTATCTCGTACTTTACAAAACTACCCTAATTAAACTCATGCATTAATTACGTAGTTCTCTTGTTTTCCTCTCCGCCTTGGTCGCGGTGCACAATATTGAGGCTAGCCATAGTGGGAGTAACTTAGGTAGTAACTTAACACATCCCAAGACAATTTTGCTTATGTGGCAAGTATTTAATGAGGAAAGAGGTGCTTGTGGTAACATAATATGTTACTGTAACATAGCACTTTCCGAGGCAAAATGAGTCTATGAGATAATAAATGAAGCAATCTATGATACTACTACTATGTTACTTTGCACTATGGAGGTAGTAACTTACAGTAGTGTCATATGCATGACACTAGTCTAAGTTACTCCCCACTATGACCAGCCTGAGAGAGTGCTTTGATACATTTTAGTCTCATGACTAAAAGTAGTGGGACTAAAACTTGTTAGCCTCATCCATGCTTGGATCCAAATACTAAAGAGACTAAAATCAAGTTAATGACATTTCAAAGCATCCGGGCCCGCGTGCCATCCACCAAATCACAGCGAGGTGCTACAGTCGAGACTCACCTGTCCCCCTGGTGTGGCCGTCATGACCCGTCATATCACAAAACCCACACCTTTACCAGCAGTGGTAAGGTGGCCTCCAAGTTGGACTGGACGAAGCAACCATCATTTCATTGGAACGCTCGTTCAAGCCCTTTCTTCCCTTTCTTGAAGAAAACCTCACTCCAGGCTACTCACTTCTGCCATTTTTCTTCTCTGCCGACGAAGGAAAGGTGGGCGAGTTAGTTATGCTGCTATATTTTCATTCCAATAATCTTCTTTTTGCGAAGCACTGACCGATTCTCACATCCTGTTCTTTTCCTGTTTTCATTGCGATTGTGGTTTCCTTTCGATTGCTTTTTGTTTGTCAGTTCATTGATGGATCCTGGAGCACTAGGCAAAGAGTTGCGGGCGGACAACCCACTGGAGACAACGATCTCCAGGAAGCAAGCACCAACCAACGAGTTGACCATGTTGGCAGGCCAACCCATGGAGATGAAGAACTCCAAGAAACAAGCACTGGCCAAAGAGTTGAGGACGTTGGCGGACGAACTCCTCAAAGAAAGTTGGAAGAACAGCAAGGGCCCCACCGTGCCAACCCCAGGAGCTCTGATTGCCACGTATCTGAGGCTCAAGACCGAGTTGGAGGAGATAGTCGCCGTTGAGAAGCAGTATTCCCCTGGCAAGGTGATGGCCCCCATCGAGGACGAGGAGATGGCCCCCGGAGGGATGAGATCCCCCGGTGAGCTGCACAAGGTAAAAAATAATGGCTTATTACCATAGTTGTGGTTTTTGATTATTTGCAATGTGCTTGCTTTTTGATTATTTGCAATGTGCTTGCTAATATGTTAGTGTTGTGCAGGTGCCGGTGGTTGTCCTTGATGATTCCGATGTCGTGGCCCGTCCTGTTGGCATCACCCCGGAGATCGATTCCGATACCGCTGTCCATCCTGTGGACATCGCCCCAGAGATCGATTCCGATGTTGCGGTCAATCCTGTGGACATCGCCCCAGAAATCGATTCCCATGCCGCTGTCCGTGCTGTGGTCATTGCCCGAGAGATCGATGACAAGAAATAGTTGGTCACGCTAATCCTTCAGGGTAGTTTGCTTTGCCGTGTGTTTAATTACCAGAACGATGGCTAGTGCACTGTCTTGTGTGGGCAGATCTTGCTACTTCTGTTTGATAGTGAATCATGCGATAAATCATGTGAACCCTCTCCGAGTTATGGAAATAGATGTATCCTCACCAGCTTTTGATGTAATATATGGCATGCTTAGATGTAAGTTTGAACTTTTTATCATATCAGCAGGCTTGTTTGATGATTCTTGGTGTTAGTAGGGTAGCTATTGTGCGAGCTATAGTACTTGCAAAACACTCACCGAAGAGAAATGTTGGGGCTGATGAACTTGTGGTACGCTTATACTTATCCCTCGTTGATCGACCAATAGCCCTAGCTCCTAAAATTGTAGGCTTAGCGATCGATCAGACAATAGTCAACATACATTCAGGCCTCATTTGGTTCATAGGGTAGGAAAATCATAGCAAAAGTACAGAGAACGTGCAACACAAAATCATAGCAGTGCAGAGACGTACTCCCTCCGTTCCAAAATAGATGACCTAGGCGGGCTAGTTTGGCCTAGTGGGTTTCAGTGATATGACGTGGTATAGTGCCGTCCAGTCTTCGCGTGTGGTAGCAGTATTGCGGGTACAGTAAGTTTTCTTGAAGAAGCGAAATTCAACGAAGTCATGATGGTTCCTTCATCCGAACAACTTACGGTGGGAAAGGTTGGGCCTGAGATACGATCGGGGTAGACCAAGATAATTTTGTGCATGGTAGGTGGACCAGGATGGTCGACGTCCCACATGTCGGCGAATGAAAGTATTCTTTCCGATATAGAGGACGAGCAACGAGTATTCATTGTTTATTTTTGATGAAAGCTATTGTCTCCACTGTTACTCCTTGACTTTGTCAATGCCTCTCTCTCCTCCACATAAGAGGGGACTACTTGCTATGCATGCAGCGGGCAGCTGGCGTCTTGAGGGGCCAGGGCGGTGAGATCGGGCTCCGGAAGCGGTCCGGACTCCAGCATGGCCCACCTCACATTATCACCATATATTTCTTGGAGTCCGTGAGCGGCAGGCGGGCGATCTCTTCTCCCTCCCCCGTTTCTCTCTTCTCAGCCGACGCCCGCCGAGCGATTAGATTTTGGCTATCGACGGCTTATTCAATTACGGTCTCACATGTCAGTGAAATTGCAAGACAACGCGTGTCCCCTTTGGTGAGCGGCGTGCGAGCCGGACTCTCGGGGTTGCGACGCGTACGAGTCATAAGTATGCCGCCTTTTCCTTTAGAACTTGTGAAGCATAACATTTTCGCGCGATCGATCGACAGAAATCCAGAGCAAAATGACGAGGGCGGTGCTTTCCCGCTCGTTAGGCGGGCTAGTTCGAGTGATATGACGTGCTACAGTGCCGTCCACTTGCTCCATTTTTATGTAAGCAAGAGTTTACACTCGTACGCGGGAGGAGTGCGAAACACCGCGGATCTGATTTTGATCGAGGGATAACTGTTCCCTGCCAAATAATGGAGGATTGTTAGCGATTATAGCATGATAGTTAGGGCATCTCCAGCGCTGGTCCACAAATTTGCACCGGCATTTGTCCGAGGACACTGATGGA
Source organism: Triticum aestivum (assembly GCF_018294505.1). Lineage (NCBI taxonomy): Eukaryota > Viridiplantae > Streptophyta > Magnoliopsida > Poales > Poaceae > Triticum > Triticum aestivum. The sequence goes on from NC_057804.1 coordinate 425,364,675, forward strand.
TGCCATCCGATGTTGCCCGCATACCTTTCGACAACTATATGAACAAACCGGACGAAATTCGTGCAAACAAAGCAAATTACAAATTAACCGAATGAAATTAACCGGATGAAATTCATTACATTTCGAAAAAAATTCCTACAAACTGGACGAAATTCATTACATATTTCGCACAAACCGTACTAAACCTACTGTAAACCTAATCTAAACGATCGCCGGCGCCCGACCACCAAGTCCGGCCATGAACCCGAGAAAGCCGGCCATTGCCTTTGCCTCCTCCTCATCCACCTCGATAACCTCCTCCTTCGGCCGGAGCACAAGGTTATGAAGATTTCCACCTCCACGTCGCCGTCAAGCGGCTAATCGGCCGCCGATGTTTACCCTACCAAGCTTGGCGTCGACTGAGTGGAGTAGCGGTGGCCTTCCCGGGACTAGAGCGGCGGCGACCTACCATGTACTACTCTTCCTCGCTGCCGGCTACGCCCGGGCACGCGCGCCGGCTTCGTGGTCATGGCGGCGGAGGGCGGCCCGAGGGGTGCCGGCGATCTCCTTCGTTTGCTCCTGCGATAATACGTCGAAGAGAGCTTTGGAGCGCACCCGGAGCGGAGCCGCCGATGTCCCTTGTCTGCTCCTGCGACAGTACGTCCAAGAGAGATTCGGAGCACCACAAGGCCATGGTTGAAGTGGTGACAATAGAAGGAAGGGACCGGAGGAGAATAAGTGTGGGTCTTTGGCTATGGCTAGGAGCTGGGGCTCAAGTTAATATAGCGGGCGAATGGCAATGAGCTGCGGCAGACGGATGGACAACTAGCGCCGGAGTAGGTTCGTCGGGCGTGAATGCGGATGCTGCTTCAGTGACTTAACTGCAGATGCGTTTGGGTGACTGACATGTGGGCCCAACAGGCATCTGGCCCGCATGTTAGTGACACACCAATTGCACCTGCAGTTAAGTCCAGTGAATGCGGCATTGACATTCTGGAGAGACGGTGACCGTTTCAGGCGCATGCGGACTGTTTGAATGGTCAACCATACAAATACTGAGCTATACGCTGAGCCAGCGACCGTATAATCACCATATCTCGTATACAATGATCAAAGTGAGCTATCAAGACAAGTTCGATGACCGCCAATGCATTTTACTCGGTAATAAATGACCAGGATTGAAGGGGAACCCTAATTTGCTTCGTCTTCTGTCCTTGAGCTCTTGACAAACCAATGCACTATACCGTTGTCCGACCACTCCACCCCAGAGCTCTCACCAAGCGCCGTTCATGCCACCGCGCCGCACACTAACCGGTAAGGCAGCGATGGCATCCCGCCGCACCGAGTTCCTCACCGCCCATGAACGCACACAAAATGGTAGGGAAGCGATGGCATCCCGCCGTGCCGAGTTCATCGCCGCTCTCGACCTCACTACCATGTGGGAGGAATTTGAAGATGCCAAGGCCGAATGGGCGGTAGAGCAAGAGGCGGCCAAAGCGGTGACAAAGGGAGTGGAAAAATCAGAAAGCACTCAAGAAAAGAGAGGCCCGTTGCTGCAAGAAAGGAAAGGACACACGCGCTGCTGTGGAGAGGTCGGCGGAGATCCAAGCACGGTGGGGTGTCGCCGACAAAGCCGGGAAGGAGAACGACGGCGTCTGGCCAGCATGTGAGAAGTAGTAGTACTAGTAGTTAGTGTGTGTGTCTGTGTCTGAGTACGAGCATGTACTAGTACTACTAGTTACTACTGTAGTTTTTAGAGCAAATTACTAGTACATTAGCCCAGACTAAGTGGAAAAATTCCTATCCTATGCATCAAATGGCATCTCTTTCTCTATAGGAATTGAGATGCATGTCATCTCACTTCCTATGATTTTCATATTCCTATCCTATGAACGAAAGGAGGCCTCTGTTGGAGTAAATACTGTAGCTAGCAGTACTGCTGGTATAGTAGTTTTCTTCAAGAAGCGGAATTCAATGAAGTCATGATGGTTCCTTCGTCCGAGCAACTTCAAAGTGGGAAGTGGGCCCATGATTTGACGGCTCATTAGTCATTGTTACTGCGGTGCGACGACCTGGGTGACTCTCCCTTAGAGTTCTGCGTGCATGGCAAGTCGACCAGGATGGTCGACGTCCCACATGTTAGCGAATGGAAGTATTCTTTCCGATATCGAGGAGCAAGGAAACCGCGTGGTATGGTATCACTGCTGGTTGGTTCGCAAAAAAATAGTATCACTGCCGATTTATAGTTATTTTTTATTTCTGATGAATGCTAGCATTTCAACTCTTACGACGAAGGGTGCCAAACACGGCACCTGCTGGATGTCCCACATGTCAGCGGAAGGAGTGGGACATGAACAGCGTGGTAGAGCCCAGCGTAAAAAAACAGCGTGGTAGAGCGTCTCCACTTCTTCCACTTCTGGGTCAGAGACCACACGTAGTAGTACTTAGCTGTATGAACGATACAAAGTGCGACCTGGAGAGAAAGACAAGTCTAGTTAGAAGGTCTCGGGGCATACACGTAAACAAATATAAAAGTTAATATGTGCCTCCAACTAATATAGTAGTAGTAGAGTACTTAAACACATACTCCATAACATCATCGTGCATTGCACGTACAACATTTAGTGGTAGTACATAGTAAGAGACAAATGCCGCCCAAGAGTTCCCTTCTCGGCCTACTTTTGGGTGTTTGGTAGAGTGTATGGAGGGTGCATGAGTCCACACTAGTTTAGCACAAATACACTGGAAGCATGCATGAAGAGAGCATGCATGAAGAGGGGTGTTGAGTTGAGCATGCATGAAGAGGGAACAACTATGCTGGGACGAGAACGCAACCAAACACACCCTGTATGCCATGCATGTTCATACCATTTGTGCCTTTCTACTTCACTTACTGCGCTACATTACTCAGGTTCGTACGTCCACTCCTGGGTACATGTCCGTCTCATAGTTCCAGTGCCACGTGTTCTTCATATAGATGGAACGATCATTGCATAACACATGCGCCTTGATGCTAGATGTCTCGCGTGTTGGCAAAAGGATGAACAAAGCTCACGTAATAAAAATAGAGTGGAAGAACATAGATTCCGGACGACTGAGAAGGAGAAAGGAACCTCGTGGTGGAGCGTCTGCACTCATAATATTTAATATTATTCAGTGATATAAAATTAACCAATCATCTCCACAGTGGACTGGAAGAGTACGAAACATGGCAGCCCAGTGTAGTTACATCATACTAGTACATGGCTAACCCACGCTATCACCTATCTCTAGTAATCCAGCAGCCTGTATCGCTTCTCCCTCCTTGTCTCTATCAAAGTGCGGCGGGCTGGCGTTTCTGTCGTCTATTGAGGTCAGTTAACTATCACATGTTAGCGACATGCCAAGAGCATTCTAAAAAAATTCCTTTCATGTTCTGTTTTCAAAAAGAAAAAAATCATTTCACATACGAAATTGCCTGTATGCTTTGAGCAACTTGCATGTCCTATACTGCTCCTGTTTGATACTCTAACTTAGCTAGAGGTTAGACTAACTCATGACTAACCCTAAACTAACTGTAGCCAAAGAGGTGTTTGGGTGACAGGGTTAGATTGACAATAGATGCACTTCATGGAGAGAGAAAAGTGATTTTTCAGTGGTCGCAATGAGAACTATCTCCAGTTAGCACCTCTTGGGTGGTATAGTTTTTTTTGGTGGGTTCAGTGCAACTTGCTCCAATTTAAACCCTCATGCTTGGATACTTTAGGGCTATTTGAGCCCCAACTAGCTCAAACTAACTCTAACCCATGGATCCAAACAGGGCCTATGGCCAGTCTCGACGCGGAGGACTCGCGTGCATCGGGAAGCGGCGCTCTCTCGGCCGTCGCACCACTTCACAGCCGGCGCCAGTGAGAGGTCGCCTCCGCTCTGGCCAGGCATTAATGCGGCACTGACGCTCCAGGCGACGCTGACCGTTTCACACGGGAAGCGCGCGCTGGCAAGGGAGTATGGGTTTTGAACCGTTTCAGGTGTAGTAGTAATGGTAGTTTGCAAAACTACTCAATTATTGCACTCAGTTTCCTAAGAAATTGTGGTAAAAAACGTTACTCCACAGCCCGCTTCCCTTCTCCTTCCTGCTCGTCATTTACGTGGCCATGTTAACGTGGTTGTGTCAAAAAAAATGTCACTTCCTGCTCGTGATTTGTGTTATATAATTACAAGCAAGATTCTCGTGCATTGCACGAAACATCAATATGCATTTTTTTACAAAACACCTGTTGTGATTGACCCATGCAGGAGTAATCCCATGTGTAAAAACTAATGATATCTCGAGAATTTTATCGGAAAACTGGTATCTCGAGAATGTCATTGAAAAAAATGAAAGATGAGAGATAAGGCGAGGAGGGGTGGAGCGTGGTGGTGACTGGTGGTCGGAATGGGCGGAGGCATGGGGATGGACGGCGCCGGCAGGCGGCAACAGCCACCATGCATGCTAGATTGTTCCAGAGACTTATTCCTTTTTTAATTGCTGAGCAATGAGGTTGCGGGATATAATGATGTGGAGAGAGGTTGTCACGACCGGGTTTTCCGGGTAGTCCATTTCCAGAAAAGACCGTCGTGCTCATCAGCCCCAGGATTACTGTTAGCTGATGAGGCACCATCTTGATACAGAAATTCCAAGCAAAATACAAAATATGTAGTACAAGACCATTCTGGCCTGTGAGTACAACAAATGCTTTCTAGTGGTTGATGGCGGAAGCGGGTTGTGAAACGTCAGTGTCTATGGGACTCCATTTCCCACAGGAACAGCTGACCAGGTTAATTCCTATCTTCGCGAGGCTGCTATCTCCATTGCGTGGGTTTCGGGGCTGGTATCACGTCGCTCCTCTCGGTGCAAGAAAATCTGCCCAAGACAATAGCCAGGGACAAGCCAGTGAGTACTTTGAATGTACTCGCAAACATTATGAACACAGGTACAATATAACAATGATATGCTAAAAATATTTTTATGCTCATGACGTCAGTCACAAAATATATTAAATCTGGGATGCGTGCAAGCATGTTATTTATAAAATTGCAATGACATAGTAGTATAAAAAAAATTATATGAAATATATAACAAGCAATGCCACAGTCGGGCATCTTAGTGACACCACATAAAGGGCTTTAAAAGAAATGCCACAGTCAGGCGTCTGAGTGACACCACAAAAAGGGCTTTAAAAGAAATGCCACAGTCGGGCGTCTGAGCGACACCACATAAAGGGCTTTAAAAGAAATGCCACAGTCGGGCGTCTGAGCGACACCACATAAAGGGCTTTAAAAGAAATGCCATAGTCGGGCGTCTGAGTGACACCACATAAAGGGCTTTAAAATAAACAATCATAGTGAATATCCCGGAGGTAGAACCATCCCAGAGATACTTGGTAATAACAATAATATCACGGGTTAGTCAACAATAATAATAATCATAGATATCACAAGTCTCGAGTAGTAATTCCATCTTCTGGTTAACAGCTTCATCTCCGAAGACCGACACTAAGACCGACACTTGACCCATCCCAGACTGTAATCCTTAACCACGGACACGGCTATTCGAATAGGTTTATTCTCTGCAGAGGGTGTACTCTTTACCCACGAGTAACGGATTTCTTTAGTCCACCGGGACTAATTCCGTCTACGGTCTTTTTGTTGAAAACACACCTAACTTGCACACACCAGCTTATCTCACACGTGTCTGGAATCACCCACGACACCCGTTAAGTTAACTCTAAGTGGGGAGGCTACAACCTCGCGTAGCATGGGATCAAATTTATATCGCGCGCTCTAAGGGGTGGCCTCCCCTCTCAGTCCCAACCGGAAACACCCATGCCCCCGGGCCAGGTGGCCTGCCTACCAGCTACAACCGGTATCTTCCACCATGGCCTCTCTATACGGTGTGTGCTAGAAAGAGGTTGACAACTTACTGAACCGTACTCTACTTGCTGTAGAGACGAGTGGTAGTACGAAACAAGTATGGGGGTTACTGGAACAAGACTCGATCTACGGTCGACTCAGGAGGTTCAAGTATTCCCTGCATGATTTAGTATAACAAATATATTTCACTCAACAGATTCACCTCTCATATCACCTTACCATGCCATACCAGACATAACCGTCCCGACGGAGACCGGTGACAAACTCATGCCTACCCAAGGCAGAGGTTTTCCCGGGTTCCTGCCGGTATGCATGCAAGACACATGAGGGTGATTATCATCACAAGTGTGTTCATTTCCAACAGCATGGAATCAATAACATGCACCCATGCATATGATCATATCACATGAAATAACAAGTCCTTCGAAATGCGGTGGTGTTATAAATGCATCAACGATCACACCAAAAATATTATGCCGGGATTCAGAATGCTTGCCTTCAATGTGTGGAAAGGCAGGGTGCTCTCCAAGCTTTTTGAAAGTTTCTTCTCTCTCCCCAAAAATCCTATTTGAAAAAATATATTTGAATTAACACACACTTCAAAAACAGAACAAAAAAAGTTGATTGAAATTTTTTCGAATAAATCTTAAAATAAACTAGATCAAATTTGAAGAAGGTAGGAAAAAGAATCAACTCATTTGGAATTATATTTAAAAAGTTAGAGCCAGTCAAAAATTTGGTCAAAATCTGTTTTTAAATAAAACAGAAAAAGAAAACGTTTCGGAGGGGAATACGCTTTCGGAGCGGGGAAAGCGTACTGGGGATAATACGCCTTCACTTAATCTCACGTGGTCAGCGCGGGGTGTCGCTGACAGTGGGCCTGCCTGGCCCACTGGTCATGTTTGACCAGTCGCCGCGCGTCGTCTCCCTCCTCTGTCCGAGCGGAGCGGGGCTCCGGCGATCGTCGCCGGCGTTTGGCTGCTCCTTGCGGGCTCCAGAGGGTAGGGATGGATCCGCACGGCCGGGGCGGTCCTCCCGGTGGTCGTGGGGTTGTCGGAGGTGGAGGGAGCTGCCGGCGGCGAGCTCCGCGGTGGAGGAAAGCTTCGGTGGCGAAGTGACTTTGTGGCGGCGATGGTTCCCGATCAAAATCAAGTAGTAGGAAAGGTTCATGCGAGGATGAGGAAGTTCCTGGCGAAGAGAACGGAGAGGGAGAGGTACTGGAGGTGCCGGATTGGCCGGGGCGGTGGCGGCGGCAGGAGTTGCCGGAGATGAGGAAGGAGACCTCCCCGGGTCGAATGCGAGGCAGGGGAGCGCCATGGGGGTAGCATGAGGTCGCGTGCGTGCTCAGAGGGGCTCGGGGTGTCTATTTATAGCGCGCCAAGGTCGGTTCAGCGGCGGTGGGGATAAGCTCTCCGGCGAACCGTTTCTCTGTAGCTAGGGCGACGTGGCGGCGACGAACGCTAGCGGACACCCGTGTGGATGAGCTCGGGCTGTTCCGGGGCCAGGTGGCGAGCGGGCGAGGCTTGGGCGGCGCTGCCCGTGGCAGAGGCGCACTGCCGACGCCAGAGTGCCGCCAAGAACGCCCTGGCGGCGGCGCTGTAGCGTGCCAGGGTGGTTTGGCGCGATGCTGCGAGGCGGGGAGTGCGTGGCGAGGTGCTGCCGTGTGGGCCAAAGCCAGGGGGCCAGCGTGTCGGCTCGGGCGCGGCATCGTGCAATATGCGCGCTCTGGGCGCGTCCAGTGCACGCACTGGGTGTGCTCGACGAAATGCCAGAGCATGCTACAGAGCTTGGTTGAGACTGGCAATTAATAGACCTAGGTTAGGAGAAACGGGGAGTCTAGTGGACATGCTGGTTTGATCAGAGGTGCAAGTTCACACTGCAATGCCAAACTCATGTCAAAACTGGTCATGCTCTCCAGGTGTTTGACAAAATGCCACATGCACTTAGGCAGGTCTTGGGGTGGCCAAAAACTCCAGATGGGGGTCTCTTTAGATGCAAAAGAGAGTGGTGAGGTTAGTTGAACAAAAGGGGAAACTTGCTAGTGCAAGTTTTACAAAACCCCAATTCTGGACAGGAAATAAATAGCATTATTCCATGAACCAAAAATGATCTAAATGGTGCATGCTCCTGGACTTAAGGGTTTAACACGGGGGACTACAAGTAGGAGAAATAATTAAGGGTATAGGAGCAACTAAAATGGTGGTTGTTGTACAAATCCTCAAGTTGGTCTAGAATGGAAATGAGGTTGATTCACTCAATATTTTCAAAGAACAACCCTGGATTTTTGCACAAAGTGGAATAATAGGCTCCTACTGACCTCCCTTAATTTGGGTAGGAGTATTAAAGAAATATTTAAATAGGTTGTAGTGCAAAATGCACTCTGGACCAGAGAAGAAAAATTGAGAGTAGGGCTCAAAATATTTCGTGAATGAAATATATTTTTGCATAAAAGTGATTTAAAAACATCACATGACATCTCCAAATTTTTGTGGAAATTTTAAGTGAATTTATCAAATGGTTGTAGTTCAATTAAGGCCATTTAACCTAGAAAAACCCTTTTCAAGAAAATAAAGATCAAGCAACATAATTATTAATTAGTTACACTGATAAAAGGAAAGTTTTTCTTGAGAGGTAAAATAAGTCCAACAACATTTTTGAAAAGTTTTCTTTTTGGAAAAACTCATCATAACAGGGAAGGAAATGATTTAAAAAAATCAAAAGTGGAGCTCAAAATTTCAAAGTTTTAAATCCTGGCAAAATTTTAATTTAATAAAACAAGGCCAAATTTTTGGGGTGTCACAGAGGTGCGGGTATCTTTTGTAAAATTGTCATAGTTTGCTTCCTATCCGTCAGATATAGATCATACGGTCTGTATTACAAGATGGCAGGCACACCATCATCGCCAACTCGTTTTTTTATAAGGGTATACAGATGATAAGTTTGTTGACTACTAAAGTAAAGTGGAATGTGTCCATGTTATGCAAGTAAATAAAGGTGATTGTTTATCATATGGGTAAGGTTGGATGAAGGGTGGTAGGAACAAATGCTCCGCCTAGAGCATGTGTGTGTGAGATGGAGTCTTAGTCTGTGTGGTGTGTGTGTGTGTGTGTGTGAGAGAGAGAGAGA